>NW_017973217.1:21940-27239 GCF_001876935.1 Asparagus officinalis | reverse complement strand
GTCGCCAGTTCATCTGTAGGCAGTTTATCCCCTTCAGATGGAGACGTTGCAGGCGGTACCTTTGCAGGTGAAGCAGCAGCACCAGGATCCGGATCTGGAAATGGTGAGATATCGGGATCCGTTGCAGAATAAACCCCCATATCCCCACTTGGGAATTCATCTCCACCCTCTGCCTGATCCAAGGGATAGTGAGGAGAAAATTCTTCAGAAAAAGTGGATCCCCCAGGGAGAGGATCAACATGATCAGGGCGACTTGCAATAGCTGATTCTTGCTCTTCCCTTCCACTGGCAGATTTGAAAACACCCGCCATGAACTTCTGAGCAGGAGGATCTACTAGCAGCTTCCTGCGAGTACGTTTCTCGTATTGGGTTTCTTCCGCTTCAGAGAGAGCCCTCTTCCCAGTTGCTTTGGCTCTCGAAGTTTCAACAGCCGTAGGGCTCGCTACCGGGTAAAACCATTAGGACCAGCGGTATCTTGGAAGACTTGTCCATATCCTCCACCCTCAAAATCCGGGAAGCAGCGGAAGATGTCGTAGCTGAGGTCTCTCGACAGAATCTGACGGACCTTCACTACGTAAGTGCCTATCCAAGTAGCTTTTTCTAATCTCTGCACGAAAGGGACGAAGCCTTCATCCGTAGCAGAGGGAGCACTCATCAAATGTACACAATGGGAGACGTACCAAGCCATTAGATAAGTATACAGCAAGGGTACTCGAGGATTCGGGGTCACCAAGCTTTTCGTTCCTTCAGAATCTACCTCCTTCACTTGAATAAACTCGAGGCATAGTTCCCACAAACCGTGTTGCAAACAACACGTCATGGCGGAAAGTAGATTTATGGGTCTCCCATGTGCTAAGAGGACAGCGGGATAAGCTACTTCTATCATCACTGCATCTATTGGCCTGGTAGGAACCACACACCGCTTGAGCCACAGCATGAGGAACCCCGCCAATAAAGCCATGTCAGAAATGGGAATGGCTGCCTGGTGATGGAAGCTCTCGAATTCAGTCTGCGCTGGGAAGTCATCTTCTATTCCCTCACTGACATAGTGAACGGTGGCGTCATTGATCAAAGCCTGAATGGTCTCAGGAGTGCTCGCCTCCCGACGAGATACGTTGACAACCTTGTTAGACAAATTTTGGAAAAGATACTCGGCCCAGGATAGCTGTTTGATACCACGTCCGCGTGCCCCTGTCAGTTGGCCGCAGATTTGGAAATGACACATCACCTCCCATAGAGTGTCATATACCTCGGGGATCGTCTCCTTCAAGATCTTCAGCTCAGTTGATCCGGGAATATACTCTTCATATGGCAGGTCTCCAAAAGGAAGACCTGAGACATCAAACATCTTATGCAGGGCGAACCCTAATTCTCCTTCTGGTGTGAAAAACGTACATGTCTCTGGATTGTACCGCTCTAGAATGGCGAAGAAGTTATATGGACTAAGAGCGATTCCATGTTTAGTAGCCATAATAGGGCAAGCAAGCCCAGATTGAGTTAATGGTTCCTTTAATTCTACCAATACGAATTCTATCATTCGTGCCCACCATCCTGCCTTGGAAGAATGAACCCATCCAGGAGCTCGGAATACTGCAGTCGGGAATTCTCCTTTGGCGGCCAGAAATCGTCGCATGAAAGTGTTAGCCGGGCTAGCTGTTTCTCCCAAAGGATATCCCCGTGAGAATAAGCAAGGTTCCAAGGCTGATACTTGTCGATTATAACCAGCGGTATTCACGCCCTTGTGAGTCAGAACCCCAACAGCTACCCCATCTTGCTCCCTCACCAAGTCCCAATTCATGTGACGGGGAACAGAAGCACATTGGTAGTAGGAGATGGGAAACATCCTGTGCATGTCAGGGAGGAAGAAGCGACGATCTCCGATTTGCCTAAGCCACTTGTAGTGACCGCCGTGTACGATCTCCTTTGAGATAGTGACGCGATCCCCAAATAAGAAAGCTGGCTTGGCGAGTTTCTTGCGAGACCCCGTCTCAAACTTAGTAACTAAAACCCTGAGTACATCTGTATTTGGATCTGAGATCAGGGTGACACGATCTTTGTCGGTGTCTTGGAATATTAGGAGTTCTTGACGCAGATTGAATTGCATATTGAAGTCCGCACCTCCCCCATGCCCAAAGTGGTGACGAAGATTGAGAGGTTCACGAGCGTAAGGTACTGCAAAAGAAAGAAATATTCAATAAGTCAAATGAAGGGAATTTTATTGGAGCCCATAAGAAAGAGAATTATCAAACGCACAGTTCAGATCTGGCGTTTAATTTTCATCAACGCAGAGATCAAACTCCGCGTTAAACTTTTGAACGCACAGTTCAGACCTGGCGTTAATTTTCATCAACGCAGAGGTCAAACTCTGCGTTAAGTTTTCGAACGCACAGTTCAGACCTGGCGTTAATTTTCATCAACGCAGAGGTCAAACTCTGCGTTAAGTTTTCGAACGCACAGTTCAGACCTGGCGTTAATTTTCATCAACGCAGAGGTCAAGCTTTGCGTTAAGTTTTCGAACGCACAGTTCAGACCTGGCGTTAATTTTCATCAACGCAGAGGTCAAACTCTGCGTTAAGTTGTCAAATGTACAGTTCAAATCTGGCGTTAAAATTTCATAAACGCAAGGGTCGGGCCCCTGACGTTTCGAATTCAAAACGTAGAATCTTAACTCTGCGTTACAATAACAAAACGAGTCATCTTTCTCGTTTGCAAGAACCCATCTAGGGTTTTTTAGAGAACTCGCCGAAGCGAGTTTGACGGCAATACATCCAAGGTTTTAAAGAACTTGCCGAAGCAAGTTTGACGGCCAAGAAGGGCGGCACTTACCACCGACGGGTGGAACCTGAAACGACGGCGCTGCTGCAGCAGGAGACCTTGGGCGAGGAGCGGCCTTTTTCTTGGAACCCATGGAAGGGGATCGGAGAAGATGAGCAGGGTCACCGGAGTCGAAAACGAAGAGGCTTCGTTAAAAATTTTCCGAAAGAGAGGAGGCAAAAAGTCGGGTGACTTTTGATTTGACCCTTAGCGGTCTATTTATAGACAGCTATGAGCTGTCAAATTGGGTCAGGATCATAGGCCCAAATGCCCGCCAAATGTGGCCTGTGCGCCTGTGATGCTTTAGCTTCTGAACGCAGAGTTCAGCTCTGCGTTATAATCTGCCTGTGCGTCTGCATTAATGGAATTCTTAAACGCAGAATTTAACCCTGCGTTTCGGTTCAATAACGCAAGAAGTCTAGCTGTGCGTTCTAATTCAATCAGACGAATTCCTCTATGTTTTTAGCCAAGACATGGCTCCAAATAAATAGAGGAAGGCTAATGTCAGCCATCAATGCGACTAAAGCCAAGAAGAAACAGGTGACTCCACTGAAGAGTCCATTGGATGAGTACAATTAGATTGCAACCAACCAAGTTTGACAATGTCTTCTAAATTTTGGGATCCAAAGTATTCCGAAAATTCGTCCCAGTCAACCGCGAACTTTCGAAAACTTTGGAGGGGGTTCTGTAGGCTGTCTAAAAATCACAATAGATAGCTGATCCCTATCAAGCCCTGATAATGGAAGTTACAATCAGACGACTTTCTAATCACTGCATCCGCAACTCTGCAACCGCTATAAACACGGCCTTATCTCTGAGATGATTGATCTTGACGGCTGCGACAACAACATGAATAATATTATATTAGCAACTATGAGCAGTGTAATGATTTCAGAAATAAAAGGGTGGACTTAGTTGGTGAGTTGCTTGGTAGAGAGCTGTGGGCAACTATTCATCTTCAAAACACTATGGATGTTGATTCCCGTCAAGCTCTCACAACGAAAGCTACAATCAAATAAGCTTTCGAGTCGACAGTCGAAAGGGGCAAATAGGAGATTGTTCACACAGATCGAGAAGAGTTACAATTCGACGACGCTTCCAACAGCTGATGAAAACCCTATTCAGTGGCCTTAACAATCGATGGTGAGAGTTACAATCTGACGACTCTCATATCCCATAACAGGCAAAGACCAATAAACAATGGCCTTTGCAATGTCATGGCAGACGATGTTACAAGTCAACAACCTCTATCAAACGTAGAAGTTTAATTCTGCGTTTCTCAAATTCGAAACGCACACAACTTGTGCGTTCTCCAGCGAATGTCTAACTCTGCAACGCAGAGTTCAAGCACCAAACGCACACATAACGTGCGTTCTTCAATAGGTTCAATGTGTCCCAAACTCTGGACGCAGAGTTGAACTCCAACGCACCAGCGACCAGTGCGTTTCCAATTCCAGAACGCAAACGGCCTGTGCGTCTCAAATCTCTAACAGAGATTTAACTCTGCGTCTCAAGCCTTGGACGCAGAGTTAAAGCCCATAACGCCAACTGAGGCGTTTTGACTTGTTCAAACACAAGTCGAACGGCCTCAAAACCGTTATCCCACGTTCTGAGGGATCTTCGCCCACTTAGGAGCGGATTTAGGGGTTGGTTACATCACTAACCCCCTATAAATAACCGACTTACTCAACAGAGTAAGGGGTTGATCGGTTGGTTGGTGAATCGGCTTTTAACAGTAAAACCGCATAAGGTTAAGGAGGAGCTGGCATCAAACCCGCCCAAGGTCAACAAATCTCAGCAGTTCAACAGCACGAAAGAGGAGATCTTTTGAAGATCAAAGAACTGATCAACGATCAGTTAATCAAATCTCGGAGGATCCCTTCATCAACGTCATAATACACTTGGCAATTAACCGAATCTTCGGTTCCAACAACTCTGTTACAGAGTTTTAACTCATTCTGAGTTCTTAAACTCGTCAAGAGTTCTTAATTAACTTGCAACACAAGTTAATCACATCGAGCCAGACATTCGGTTTTCAACAACTCTTATCAGAGTTCTTAACTCGTTCAGAGTTCTTTACACTCGTTAAGAGTTCTAAACCGAAGTCATCAAGCACTTCAATTGTTCCAGTGAAGAAGGACGGTCGGATCGTCAACGGAGAGCAAGTTCGACGCGATCAATCGAAGGAGGCACTCCACCGCTACCAAGAAGAACCCAGTTTTAAACAAAGGGGAGAATCAAATTCATTCTCCTCTCTTTTGTAATCGGAATCCAAATTGTAATCGATTTTGAGAGAATACAAGTCAAATTTTCTTTCTTTGTCTTTTTACATCAAATTTCCAACAAACAAAAGATGGCGACTCTGCTGGGGACTAGCTTCTCTGACGAAGAAGTGGTGGCACAATCCGATGTCCATCTCACTGGAACAACTGTTGAAACTCTCGTTGTAGAGTTTGATCAAGCCAAGTACGAGGAAGCTCTTTCC
>NW_017973217.1:16519-21689 GCF_001876935.1 Asparagus officinalis | reverse complement strand
AGGGGTGGTAACGAGAATGTCAATGCAGACTCAGGTGAAAACTTGAAAATTAAAAATCTCGAGAGCAAAATCAATACATTGATTTCCGCTCAAGAGATGAAAAAGACGGGCATTCCTTGTCCATACCCAAGAGAGTGGGAATCAATCCCATATCCGGCGAAGTTCAATTTAATTAACTTCACGCTGTTTAATGGGATGGGTTCCCCCACTCAACATTTGATTTACTTCAAATCACGTTATCTCTGGCAATGAGCCTCTGATGGTACGGTCATTCGTCGGCACTCTTCGCGGAGCCGCCTTCGATTGGTATCGCCGCCTCAAGCCAGGAAGCATAAATAGCTGGGACGACATGGAGACCAAATTTCTCGCCAATTTCTTCGATGACGACATAGAGATATCCATCGGATCATTGCTGGACGAGAAACAGAAGGACGGGGAATTAGTCGACACCTTCGTCAAGAGGTTCCGGAACAAGGCGATGAACTGTCGGGACCCGATCACTAAGGAGTTTATTCTCCAGACTTGCCACAACAACCTCGCGCTGGACGTGTTGGAAGCAATAGGGACAGCACCGTCCAAGACATGGAAGGATCTGAAGGTCCGAGGAGAGCAAGCCGAGCGATTCCTCAGAAGAAAGAAGGCGGAAAGAGGCCAACAGGCGACGAATGCTCCACAACAGAATTTCTTCCCACGAGGGAAAGGTAAGGCACACGCTAATGCAGTTGATGCTAATCAAACCTTTCAATTGCAACCTCAGCAACAGCAGCAGCAGCAACAAGCACCACAACAAGCTCGGGGGCAATGGCAAAAACGGCTTCAGAAGCAGAAATCTTCAGAGCCGAGGTTTCCCAAAGTGTACTCCTTCAAAGATGACGAAGTTCCCGGCATCTTTAAGTACCTGTTGGAGAATAACAAAATTCAGCTGCCAGCGATTGTGGAAAGAAGGAGCAAACAAGGTGACGGATCCGAAGTATTGCGCATACCATAGAGCGGTCCATCACCCTACGAAGTCATGCTATCACCTCAAGGACAAGATCCAGGCGCTAATTGATGTAGGCGTCATAACCCCGAAGCCGTCCAAGAATGTTGGAGCAAACGCGGTTTCAATCAGCTTTGGATCAGTGCCCACGGCGTGGTTTGAACCAAAACGCATCACCAAAGTAGGGATGAAGACAGTGAATGATGACCCGCATGGACAGCGTCAAAAAGGACTTGTGCCACATACAGCTCCAAACGGCGAAATCCTCTGGGTTCACCCCAACCTGATTGAAGATGAACAATAGGCCGGATCGTCATCCAAAAAGAAGTCCAAAGGGAAAGGAAAGTCTTGCTGCGGAGTCTCTGCTATCCCAGGAAAAGATGACGAAAGAATACTAGCTTTTCCGTGCTCTGAAGAAGAACGAGAAGTTTTTGCAACCTGAAGCGGAAATGAGTATCACTACAACTATCCACCACCTAGTGAGCAGGGGGTGAATAAACAAGGACCAGCCAAAACTCTCACGGAGATGGGGGTGATTACAAGTCCTACACCGGGCGAAGAGGCTCGATGACAGCCGGTGAATAAGCCGAAAGAGAAGAATCCTCAGGAGGTGCAGAATCCGAAGCAGTCTCGTTTCAGTCGCCCGATTGGAAGAGATAAACCGGAAAGCTCGAAGACTCCGCAAGTCTTCGATATAATGGCTCAACTAGCCAATATTCCAGCACGGATAACGCTGTATGAGTTGCTGCGGTTGTCCAAAGAAACCAGGGAGGCCTTGCAAGAAGCTTTGGCCAATTCAGAGGTGTTTGTGACTCAAATCAAGCCGGTGCCTGAACAGCCAGAACCACTGAGTCAACAGTACAACATAGCGACCAAAAACCTTCCCTGCATTAATTTCACCAAAGAGGACATGCAGACGAAGAATTCGAACCACGATCGACCGCTATACTTCATCGGGTACATCGGCTCCAGCAAAGTCAACCGGATCCAAGTGGATCCGGGTTCTGCTGTGAGTATTATGCCGCTTCGCTTGATGCATTTCCTTGGTATTCCAGTCAGCAAGTTGGCGTCCACAGGAACGGTCATTTACGGATTCAACACCAGCGGGTCAAGGTCTTTGGGAAAGATCCGGATAAAGTGCCAAATGGGTGATCTAAAGACGGAGGTCACGTGTTACGTGATTGATGCTGAGACATCATATAACTTACTATTGGGTCGGCCTTGGATCCATAGTAATGTTATAATTCCCTTAACTCTCCATCAGTGTTTGAAATATGTCGACACTGATAATACGGTTAGAACGGTGGTCGCGGATAAGCAACCATTTAAAGGGTATGAGAATTATTTCACTGATTCTCTCCTTTATGGTAACGAATCCGATACTGAATCATCGGCCCAAGGCACGGACAGCGGAGGAGAAGCTGATACCGAAGCCGGATTTGATTACAATGGCGGTTATGTTCTAAATGACATTGTACCCTTTGTAATCAACCTTGACGATGATCAAACGTCAGAGGGCAGTTGTAACTGGCAACTTGCCACTAATGAAATAAATAATGATTTAGAGTACCCCCTGTCTCTTGATGATGTGATAACAGAATTGTATGATAATTCTGACTTATATATGCCGCTTCGGTCGTCCTATGTAACAAAGGAACGCTTCCAGCATTCTTTCGGAACAACCATGATCATCCCGAACAAGATAAGAGGTGCAAAAGAAGTGATTTACGGTAAAGGAAAAAGCTCTCCGTTACCAGATCATTTCCTAAGTGAAGATGAAGATGATGACAAATCTGGTCGGCATTTATCTAAGTATAGTCCGGAAGCGCGCAAGCTCATGGAAAAGTAGGGGTACGATTTCACACTCGGAGAAGGTTTATACTTCGATCGAGGTCCTCGTACTCCAGCCAAAGCGGTATACATACCAAAAGGGAAACCCGAGGATTATTATAAATACGGGCGAGGCTTAGGCTATGTTTCCTCGTCCGATGAGGAATGTGGTTGGCAGATCATCGATCAAATTGCTAACAAAACTGAGAACGAATACTCTTCTGATTCTTCCAACACAAGTCTAGGGGAGGCATTCAAAGCCCTAATGGTAAACATGGCTACAGCTGATCCGTCTACAATGGAGGACGATGATCAAATGCCAACATGGAAAGACCCGTGGGTTCATCATCTGAATATGCAGTATGGTGATAGGTTCGAACAGAGAGAACCCCCCACTGAGGATAAAATAGTCCAAGTTAACATGGGCAACGAGGCCAACCCAAAGCCGATATTCATCAGCGATAATCTTCCCCCAAATGAGAAGGAGGAGTTAATTGCTCTCATCAGGGAATATATTGATGTCTTCGCTTGGAACTATGAAGACATGCCAGGGCTCGACCCCAATGTAGCAATGCAATGCGGATTTGAGAGAATGTCTTTCATGGATGGGTTTTCAGGATATAACCAAATCAAGATGCACCCAGATGACGAGAAGCATACAGCGTTCAGAACGCCCCTCGGTGTCTTTTGCTACACTATGATGCCTTTCTGTCTAAAGAATGCAGGTGCCACATACCAACGAGCAATGACTAAGATTTTCCAAGAACATCTCAGGAAAACAGTCGAGTGCTACGTTGATGATTTGGTTGTAAAAAGCCGCAACAAAGAAGATCACATCAAGGACTTGAAGACGATGTTCGATCTCATGCGAAGTCATCAATTGAAGATGAACCCTACTAAATCCTTCCTTGGAATGTCTAGCGGAAAATTCCTTGGATTCGTCGTCACCACTAAAGGTATACATATTGATCCTGACAAAGTAAAGGCGATACATGAACTGCAACCTCCTAGAAATCTAAGAGAGCTCAGAGGATTGCAAGGGCGGCTAGCTTACATCCGGCGGTTCATCTCAAACCTTTCTGGGAAGTGCCAACCATTCTCTAAGCTAAACAAGAAAGGGGTGTCATTCATCTGGGACGACGCCTGCCAAAAAGCATTCGAAGATATCAAAACGTATCTGACGAATCCTCCTGTTCTCGTTGTACCGAAATCGGGTAAACCGTTCTTGATTTACATCAAGGCGATGAACCACTCGATAAGTGCTTTACTAGCACAAGACGACGATAACGGTCACGAACATGCAGTTTATTACCTAAGTCGGACCTTGATAGGCGCCGAGTCTCGATATCCGATGATCAGAAAGAGTGCCTCGCATTGGTATTCACGATGCAAAAGATGCGGCATTACTTGGTTGGACAGACGATTTACATTATTTCTAATGTTAATCCAGTACGGGTGTTTATGACACAACCAACCTCTATGAATTGGCGGTTAGCGAAATGGGCTCTTCTCTTGTCCCAATACGATTTGCACTTCAAGCAACAGAAGTCGATCAAAGGATAAGCGATTTGTGATCTTCTGGCGGCAAACCCGACCACAGATACGGCAGAAGTATATGATGATTTGCCGGATGAAACCCACGAGGTTAATACTACGTCGCACCAACAAGTATGGCAGTTATATTTCGATGGTGCTTCAAGGTCAGTTAATAAGGTAATAACCCCGGGAGGTTCTACAGTTTCCTCCGGGGTTGGAGTTGTCCTAATCTCCCCGGGGAAGCATGTGATGCCTCGAGCTTATTCGTTGACTAGTCCGTGCTCCAATAACGTAGCCGAGTACAACGCGCTTCTCATTGGACTCAGTTTCGCCAAGGAGCTGGGGGTCGAATATCTCGAAGCTTTTGGGGATTCTCAATTGATAGTCAACCAAGTCCGTGGAGAGTATGAAGTCAGGAACCAAGACCTGATCCCGTACCACCAGGAGGCCATCAAAATGACAGAATCTTTTGAAGAATTCTATATTGAATACATCCCCCATCTCCAGAACGCTTATGCGGATGCACTGGCAGCACTAGCGGTATCACTTGCACAGCCTCCTGAAACTGAACTATTAGTCACAGTAAGGACGCATCAACTCTGCATACCCATATACGATATGGAAATTGAAGAAGAAGAAGATGGAAACAGAAACGCCAAGGAGGTGAATTCAACTCAAATTGGGTCTGAGTCCCGAGATTGGCGTTTTCCTATCATTGACTACGTCCAATATGGTATTTTGCCAGAGGATGTAAAAGAAAGGGAATCAATCCGCCGAAGAGCACCAAGATTCTTCTATAATACCGAGACCCATACATTATACCAT
>NW_017973217.1:7897-16234 GCF_001876935.1 Asparagus officinalis | reverse complement strand
CAGTTGCACACGTCAATCACGTCTTGGCCGTTCGAGACATGGGGTATGGACATTGTCGGTCCTATTTTTCCCCCTTCAGTCAAAGGTGATCGGTTCATCCTCGCGATCACAGATTATTTCTCAAAGTGGGCTGAAGCGATTCCGCTTAGAGAAGTGAAGACGAACAACGTCATCAATTTCATCAAGCATCATGTCATATACCGACACAGCGTGCCAAGACGGATCATTCATGACAACGGTCCACAGTTCATAAGCAACGCCTTTATCAGGTTTTGTGACAAATTCAAGATTGAAGGAGAAGTGAAGACGAACAACGTCATCAATTTCATCAAGCATCATGTCATTTACCGACACGGCGTGCCAAGAAGGATCATTCATGACAACGGTCCACAGTTCATAAGCAATGCCTTCGTCAGATTCTGCGACAAGTTCAAAATTGAAGATGTTTCATCAACACCTTATTATCCCGCCGCGAATGGATTAGCGGAGGCGTTTAACAAGACGATCATCAAGATCTTGTCAAAGCTCGTGAAGACCAATAAACGAGACTGGGACGATAAACTCGGTGAAGCACTCTGGGCTTATCGCACCACCATACGCACGCCTACGGGAGCTACCCCGTATTCGCTGGTATACGGATGTGAAGCTGTGCTACCGCTGGAAATTCAGATTCCGTCCCTTCGGATCGCCCTCGCAACGGAGATGACGACGGAGGAACAACATCAGAAGCGTCTCGAAGAGCTCGAGAGGCTGGATGAAAAGCGTTTGGAGGCTCAACAACACATCGAGTTTTACCAAGCCAGGATGTCAAGGGCTTTTAACAAAAGAGTCCGACAGAGAAGCTTCAAGGAAGGAGATCTAGTCCTCGCTGCTCGCCGACCGATAATCCTCAATTCCAAGAAGAAAGGTAAATTCGAACCCAAATGGGAAGGCCCGTTTGTGATAGACATAGTCTACTCAAACGGCGCATATCGCCTAATTACTCCAAAGGGCGCCAGACAATTAATGCCAATAAATGGGAAGTTCCTGAAAAAGTGCTATCCTTAGTACCTCCAGGATAATTCATTTATCGGGAAGTTCCTTGAAGAATATTACACTTAATATTCTAGAGGATAACCCAAAATCATTTTCTGTGATAGACATAGTCTACTCAAACGGCGCATATCGCCTAATTACTCCAGAGGGCGCCAGGCAATTAATGCCAATAAATGGGAAGTTCCTGAAAAAGTACTATCCCTAGTACATTCAGGATAACTCATTTACTGGGAAGTTCCTCGAAGAATATTACACTTAATATTCTAGAGGATAACCCAAAATCATTGTTCACCACCAAAATCCTCACTGATCAATTTCAATTGACAGTGAGTCCACCAAAAATGTTTTTCTGGCCCTCTTGATTCTCTCCATGAACAAGAGGTCCACTTTCAGTTCGGAGTCCCTTTTCGATAAACGAAAGAACTCCTTCCCTTTTTCTCTTTGGTTAAACCTTGTTCATGGTTATAACCGGAGTTGAAAATTCCACTTCGATAAACGAAGAACCCATTTTCAGTTTAGATAACTCATCCTATAAAAGGCAAGTTTATCTAAATTTTCCAGATTCTCGGAGTGGACACCCCACTTCTAGTTTCTTCTTCGCTGGAAATAGAATATAAAATTCTTCCTTTCCAGAATCAGGGAATAGAATATAAAATTCTTCCTTCCTTGTTTTCGGGTTCGCCTTCACCCTAAAAGAAGACCGGGATTTCCAAAATTTGTCAATTTAGGATTCATCCTAGGAAGTTTATCCCGAATCCTAAGCAGGGATAAGTCTGCGCCTAACACGCGCTGCCGGTTTAGTCTTTTTCCGCACAAAAAGACACCAGAGTCTGATTCTGGGGTATTTTATCCTGAAACCTAAGCAAGGATAAGTCTGCGCTTAACCTGCGCTGCCGGTTAGTTCTTAACCGTTAAAAAGAACACCCGTCCACATATTCAACATTGTGGCAGGTCGTCATTAATAACACCAAAATCCATGCCTTACACGCATGGGGAATTTCATCCTGAATCCTAAGAAAGGATATGCCGACGCCTAACACGCGTCGCCGGTTTAGTCTTTCGCCGTAGAAAAAGACACCAGAAGACCAGTCTGGGGTATTTTATCCCGAAACCTAAGTAGGGATAAAGTCAACACCTAACACGTGTTGCCGGGTAGCCTATTCCCGTAACAATGGCGAAGTCTATGTATTCGACATCATAGCACGAAGTCTAAGAGAATTCATTCTCTTAGCACAACGTTACATGCGAACGGAGTTAGACAATCCGCATGCTAGCCCGACTCAAACGGTAGTCGGTAAAGGCTAATCAAACCCGTTGAAGGCTGGGGGTTAGCCAAAAATCCTAAAGTCAACACCTAACACGTGTCGCCGGGTAGCCTATTCCCGTAACAATGGCGAAGTCTATGTATTCGACATCATAGCACGAAGTCTAAGGGAGTTCATTCCCTTAGCACAACGTTACATGCGGAACGGATTCCGATAATCCGCATGCTAGCCCGACTCAAACGGTAGTCGGTAAAGGCTAATCAAACCCGTTGAAGGCTGGGGGTTAGCCAAAAATCCTAAAGTCAACACCTAACACGTGTCGCCGGGTAGCCTATTCCCGTAACAATGGCGAAGTCTATGTATTCGACATCATAGCACAAAGTCTAAGGGAGTTCATTCCCTTAGCACAACGTTACATGCGGAACGGATTCCGATAATCCGCATGCTAGCCCGACTCAAACGGTAGTCGGTAAAGGCTAATCAAACCCGTTGAAGGCTGGGGGTTAGCCAAAAAATCCTAAAGTCAACACCTAACACGTGTCGCCGGGTAGCCTATTCCCGTAACAATGGCGAAGTCTATGTATTCGACATCATAGCACGAAGTCTAAGGGAGTTCATTCCCTTAGCACAACGTTACATGCGGAACGGATTCCGATAATCCGCATGCTAGCCCGACTCAAACGGTAGTCGGTAAAGGCTAATCAAACCCGTTGAAGGCTGGGGGTTTGCCAAAAATCCTATGAGTATTATGGTCAATCATTTCAAACGTGATGAGGAATCATAATAAAGATAAAGATAAAAACCAATTCCACTAAAGAGAATCAAATGTCAAGGTTTTCAGCAAATAAAATCATACATCAAGCCCATGGCTAAGAATCTGCTGACTGAATTCAGATAACTTCTCGTCATAAGAGCGTCTAAGCTCCTCCTGCAACTCAGCTCTAACAGACTCTTCGTTCGCAGCTAAAGTCCTCACAGCATCCTCCTCTGTCTCAGCCAGTCTCTGCTTCAAGGACTTCAGCTCATCAGATAAAGCAGCATTTGCTTGCTGATTCTGCATCTTTGTGTCTTCCTTCTCACGGAGTTCTCGTCGGAGCTGATCTATCTGAGAATCAAGCTCCTCGAGGAAAGAAGATCTAGTGGCGAAATCAGCCTCAACTCGATCTATGCGGTCCCGCTGCACCTGAATCTCGAGCTCAGCAACCATCCGAGTACTGCGCCATGTCTGTAAGCGAGCATCCAACTCGGCAGCAACGAATGAAGAGGCACCTGTATCCCGGAGCTCATGAAACATCTGAAGCTCACGCTCTAAGCGATCAAGGTCATCAACCATAGCCGTCGCTAGATCCGGACATCCTATGTCCCTAATCAAGTTTATCTTGGAATCGAGGTAGGGCTTAAATTGGCGAAGAGAAAGTCCGTCGTGGAGGAGTTTGCCAATTATAACAGTCAGGGAGGAGAAATAAGAGCGGACTTCTACGCTGATGATGATCTTCTCAGGGTCATCCCCTGATAACAACTCCTTAACGAGGATATGAAGCTGAGAAGGAAGCCCTACACAAAGAAGAGAAGTTCGTCAAAAGCCTCAATGAGGAAATGAACGGCATCGCTCAGCTAATTAAATTATACCTCCTTCCCCTCGAGTCACTGGGGGTGATGGAGATGTAACAACTGTAGCTGCATCGACTGGTGGAGTTGGTCGCACAGCCGGCTCAACATGGTCTTTCTCAACAAAAGCTCCTGTCAAATTCAAAACAGAATTCGCAGAGGCGTTACATTATAGCTGCATTAGTCAAGGTCGACTAGTCCTATAATCAACTCAGCAGGAGGCACATACCTTCAAAGGAACCATCCTCAGGATTGTTAGCAAATGCGGACTCAGGAAACATGTCTCCAGGTAGCTGGTCATCAATCTGAGGTGAGCTATATATGTAGTGCATCATAGGAGTGTCCGCAAACAGGCTTCCCTCGTCAAAATCGTCGATGGAGAAATCTGACATAAAAGAATATAAGTGCCAAAGAATAATGAAGAGACTACAACTAATGGAAATGAGTTACCTCTCACGGGTGCATCAGCCTCTTCGTTTCCAAGGTTCGCCTCCTGCAAATTATCTGAAGGAGCAAGGAGTAGAGGACAGTTAGAGGATACACAAATTCATTAATGTATTATCTAAAGAAATACGCTGTCAGTGATAGATGTACCTTGACTCACAGAATCTGGTCCTACACTGATCTCCTCCCTAATGTCAGCAACCCCTGTAGACTTCTCTACAGGGGGTAGTGGGTCAGACTCATCGGGAGATAAGGGAACAGGATCGGGACTCATCTCATCCTCCCCACGCACTCCTATATAGAAATGGAAAAGCATGAGTCAATGTTCAGAATAACCAAGAAAATGGTTCAAAGAGTAGACGTTACCTCTGTCACTAATAGGGTCATCTCCAGCCAGATCCATGTCAGATGCTCGTGAAGCTACACGAGGTTTGCGGGCCAATCTCTTCCGCCTAGCAATAGGGA
Organism: Asparagus officinalis; assembly: GCF_001876935.1. NCBI lineage: Eukaryota > Viridiplantae > Streptophyta > Magnoliopsida > Asparagales > Asparagaceae > Asparagus > Asparagus officinalis. The sequence continues at coordinate 11,417 of NW_017973217.1, read as the reverse complement.
TCGAAGGTCTCGCCTGAGGAGGAGGACGGAAATCTTCATCCTGATCAACTGTGGTATCTGGAACATCAAACCATAGTCAGTTTCAACACTTCTGGAAGATAGAAGAAAAAGATGAAGTGCAAACCTCGCTCGGAAAAGTCATCGTAATCTTCGGGATCCCCGCCCGAAGCCTCGTCTGTGGAATGGAATGTCCTCTGTCCCTCTTCGTCAATCCGACGAGTCTTGTTCCGTATCCTCTGTGCCCGGGCGTTTTCCCGAATCCTGCGGGAATCAACCTGGGAAGCTGCCTCAGCCTCTAACTCTGCGATTGGCTTCACAGGGATAGTCTTGTTGGCTGCTAACAACCATTTGCAGCTCAAGAAAGTAAGGTTCAACTGCCGGTCAGCACTCGGGAGACTAAATCTAACACCAGTACAGCCAGTCACGGTCCACAACCAAGCGCGGAGACCGTCTATCAAACCACTATGAGTACGAAGCTGCTGACGAGGATTCCCAATGTAAAGCTGGTCATAGCCAAACTGGCGAGCGAATCGGCACGGTAGATATGGTTCGATGAAGCACTGATCCCTCACCCGGAAAGTCAGATAGCCGGGCCTAATATTCACTAGCCAGTTGAAGCAGCCGATAGCGGTCGGGCATGCGATCCTTCAGCTGACTTAATTCTTGGTTGGAGGGAAAATATTCCTGATATAGCATCTGTCCCATGGGCAAACCAGAAATCTTGTGCATCTCATGGAGGGCCAAGCCCAACTCCCCTTGCCGTGTCAGAAAAGTGTTCGAATCCGGGTTGTAGAGCTCGCACAAAGCGAAGAAATGCTTCGTGCTAACAGGCAAACCATACATGGTGGCACGAACGGCTGCATACAGACCACAAGCGTGCAACTCCTCGCTCCATCGGCTCAAGACGTACTTCGTCATGCGAGTCCACCAAAGCTTGTCCAAAGAATGAACCCAACCATAAAACCTGTGGCGTGTCGAAGGCATCTCCCGTCCTAAAGCAGCGAGGCGATTCTTCAAAGTAGAAGCAGCGGCAAGAAGCTCGTTACGTGGCGGTGCATCTAACCCCAATACTCCAGGATGCAATCCAGTGATGTGACTCCTGCTCGAACCAGGAGCTGCCTGATGAGTGATGTATCCGCAGTGAACGCTCTCATGCTCCTCCGTCAAGCGCCACGACATCTCCCGTGTCACAGCCTGACGCCGGAGCTCAGTCAACGAACGATGCCGAGGAATCTTCGGCAAATATATAAAACCACTGCCAGTCTTATGAAGCCACTGCTCAGCATCAATAAACACGGCATCCGGATCTCTGGCAGAATCACCAAATAAAAAGTCGGTCTTCTTGAGAGGCTGAATCGAACTGGCATCCTTCGCGAGGGGCGCATCTGTAATCAACTGGCGAAGAGCTCGATATCCACCTTCCTTCACCACTTGGGCAACCTCTGTCGACGTGCCCGAAGCAAACCAAGGAGTGACTGGGATGGGGGAGAAATCGTCGGAAGTCGAATAGTACTCTCCACGACGCCCGTACACTGCGTGAGATGAGAACGCCCCAGAAGGATATTCCACTGGAAGCAAAAATTTAAACAGTTGTTAGTCTCAATCATAAAAGGAAGTTGAACTCATCCTACGAATGGGTAAGATAGAGTCACTGCCTTATAAAGGGTGAGACGATTTGGCCACATTATGCACTTATAAGATAGGGTATATCGACTATATATCCCTGCCTTATAAGGCACAATGCAGCGTCAAAACGCCCCCTTTATTGATTTTAAGATATGGTTTTGACCAAGCAAAACATATCTTTAAAGCGTCGATCCTCGCTAAGGAGAATCAAGGCTCTTCCCGATTGCCTCGCCAAGGAGAACAAAATGGGGTGAAAAGGACCAATTTGCAAATTTCCAAGAAAAAATGGACTAATTTGTAAATTTCCAAAAATAGCTCACCAGCATAAGAGGGAGGCGCGCCATCAGCCGACGCGGTAGAGGATTGACCCCTCACAATACGAGACATAGAGACCTGCAAAATAAGTTAAGGAATCAGATCTAGAAAAAAGTTCCTCTTTTTTGCAATTCTCCCCCCCTGAAAGGTGAGCTCGAGGCGCCAAATCTTAATCCTAACCCTCGCATGCGATTCTCCCCCCCTGAAAGGTGAGCTCGAGGTGCCAAATCTTAATCCTAACCCCCGCATGCGACCCCACAAATTCATAAATTTAATTAAGCATAAAATATGCTAAAATAGTTGAGGATTTACCTGAGGAAAAGCTCGTGGATCCAATAAAAATCAAATCTTGAAAGAGGCTCGGACCACGCGCTCGAGGGGCCTGAGAGAAATTCTAAATATGGAAGTTTTGAGGGATTTCTCAGTCAAAGATCCAAAGGAAGACTAGATCTAATGCAAATATGAAGTTTTGAGGGAGAACGGACGCTCGAGGGAAGAGAAAAATGAAAGAAAGGGAGAGAAGGGGGGCCGGCCCTAATGAAGAGGAAAAACCCCTCTTTTATAATGTTGAACCAAGCCCAGTTGAACCGGACCAGACCAAGTTGAACCGGACCAGACCTGGTTTGAACCAGAAATCAAATTGAAGCTGAATCGAGCATCGAAACAACTTCAAATCGACCGAGGGTTCAGTCCTTGGTTTATTCTTGCCTCTCCCACACATTCGGAAGGATCAGAAGATTTTTTGAGCCTAATTACTGCCTTTTTTGGCTCATTATCAAGCCGGTTCAGCTCATTTGGGTACAGAAATTACTCCAATAAGGTATACGAGTATAAACTATTCCCTATTTTTTGGTTGAGAAGTTCCTGGAGAATATTTTTATAAATATTCTTAAGGATAACTCAACAACACTACGCCGGATAACGCATCGCAAATAAAGACTCAACGCCAACATTCGAGAGTCAGTTCTATGTTGAACCAACAAACATGAGCTAAAGATCATAAAATCAGGAATCGCGTCGCAAATAAAAACTCAACGCCAACAATCGATGGTCAGCTAAAGATTAGAAAATCTGGAATCGACTTCAAGTTTAAAATTTCGACAACGGTCAGACAATAAATGCTCATATCCAAAGTATTCCAGACTCCTCTATAAAAGAACGAGGCTAAAATACTTTGGAGTGGGTATCTGTAGGCGTATAAAATTGCTTATAGGTCCCTTAGCATAGCTCGGCACAAACCGACGAACCAACGAGGCGACGAGGTTGACGAATCGCACGCAAGCAACGGAATACATCCATTCATGTGTGGAATCAAGCCAAGGGTTCGAAGAATTAACGAGTCATCCAAACAAGAGCGGACTCGGATGAATCACAACCGAATCAAGATCGGTTTCGGACTCGAACTCAGAAGTGGATTTACTGCCAAAACAGGAATCAGATTTACTGCCAAAACAGGAATCGGATTTACTGCCAAATCAGAGTCTAAGTCAACCGAAAAATAGATACAACGGACAAAACGACGAAACAGAAACGCCTAAGGGGGGCTCGGCCAAAGCCGAGCCACCCATGGGTGGCTCGG
>NW_017973217.1:0-2340 GCF_001876935.1 Asparagus officinalis | reverse complement strand
ACATTGTGGCAGGTTGTTATTAATAACACCAAAATCCATGCCTTACACGCATGGGGAATTTCATCCCGAATCCTAAGAAAGGATATGCCGACGCCTAACACGCGTCGCCTGGGTAGCCTATTCCCATAACAATGGCGAAGTCTACATATTCGAAGTTGTAGCATCAAGTCTCAGAGAGTTTATTCCTTTAGCACAACGTTACATGCGGAACGGATTTAGACAATCCGCATGCTAGCTCGACTCAAACGGTAGTCGGTAAAGGCTAATCAAACCCGTTAAAGGCTGGGGGTTAGCCAAAAATCCTAAAGTCAACACCTAACACGTGTCGCCGGGTAGCCTATTCCCGTAACGATGGCGAAGTCTATGTATTCAACATCATAGCACGAAAGTCTCAGAGAATTCACTCTCTTAGCACAACGTGACATGCGGAACGGATTTAGACAATTCGCATGCTAGCCCGACTCAAACGGTAGTCGGTAAAGGCTAATCAAATCCGTTGATGGCTGAGGGTTTGCCAAAAATCCTAAAAGTATTATGGTCAATCATTTCAAACGGAATGAGGAATCATAATAAAGATAAAGATAAAAGAAACCAGTTCCACTAATAGGATCAAAAGTCAAGACATTCAGCAAATGAAATCATACATCAAGAACATGGCCAAAAATCTGCTGATTAAGCTTGGAAAGCTTCTCATCATAGGCTTGCCTCAGCTCAGCTCTGATGGACTCCTCGTTGGTAGCTAAAGTCTTCGCAGCAACCTCCTCCGTCTCGGTCAGCTTCTGCTTCAAAGATTTCAACTCTTCAGATAGAGCAGTGTGGGCTTGTTGATCCTGTACCTTCGTCATCTGAAGAATACCAAAAGTCTCCTCTTTTTCACGGAGTGCTCTTCTGAGCTGGTCTATCTCGGTCGCACAGGAGGCAAGAGAAGAGTCAAGCTCGGTGAGTGAAGATGATTTAGCAGCAAGGTGGGCCTCAACTCGGTCCACTCGATCCTGCTGCACCTGAATGTCGAGCTCAGCAAGAAACCTAGCATCGCGCCATGTCTGTAAGTGAGTATCCAACTCAGCAGCGATGAATGAAGAGGCACATGCATCCTGGAGCTCACGAAACATCTGAAGCTCACGCTCTAGGCAGTCAAGATCATCAACAATAGACTTCGCCAGATCTGGGTACCCTGCATCCCTTATTGAATTTATCTTAAGATCAAGGAATGGCTTGAACTGGTGAAGGGAAAGTCCGCCGTGGAAGAGCTTGTCGATCATAGCATTCGTAAAGGAGAAGAAGGAACGGATCTCTATACAGATGACAATCTTCTCTGGGTCGTTGTCTGATAACAACTCCTTCACAAGGACGTGAAGCCGAGAAGAAAGCCCTACACAAAAAGGAGAAATCCGTCAAAAGCCTTGATGAAGAAATGAATGACATTCCTCAGTTGCTCAAGTTATACCTTCTTCCCCTTGAATCACTGGGGGTGGTGGAGGTGTAACGACTGGGGGTGTATCAACTGGTGTAGTTGGTCCCACAGCCGGCTCAACAGGATCAGTCTCGACAAAAGCTCCTGTCAAATACAAAATAGAATTCTCAGATGCATCATATTATAGTTGCATTAGTCAAAAATTGACTGGTCCTATAATTAACTTGAGAAGAGCTACGTACCTTCAGAAAAACCATCCTCGGGATTCTTAGGGAGCGTAGACTCAGGAAATACATCTCCAGGCAACTGATCATCAATCTGAGGAGAGCCATACATAAAGTGGAGCATCGGGGTGTCCACAAGCAAGCCTTCCTCATCAAAATCATCAGTCGAGAAATCTGACACAAGAGAATATAAGCACGAAAGGAGAATAAAGAGACTACGGCCAATAGAAATGAATTACCTCTTATGGGTGCGTCAGCCTCTCTATTCCCAAGATCCACGTTTGCCTCCTGCGAATTATCTAAAAGAGCAAGAAGTATAGAGACAATTAGGGAATGCACAAATTCCAAATCATTCAACTCCTTTGTGTATTGTTAATGGTAGATGTACCTGGATTCATCGAACCGGGTCCTACATCGACGGTCTCCCTAATGTCACCAGCTTCTGCAGGCCTTTCTACCTGGTGCGGTGAGTCGGGCTCACCAGAAGATATAGAATCGTGAAAAACAGGATCAGGACTCATCTCTCTCTCCCCACGCTCTCCTATATAGAAATGGAAAAGCGTGAGTCAAAGTTCTGAATGATCAAGAGGCCGATCTATAGGGTAGATGTTACCTCCATCACTAGTAGGATCATCACCGGCCAAATCCATATCCGATGCTCGTGAAACTACACACGGCTTGCGGGCTAATCTCTTCCGCCTA
>NW_017973216.1:13782-27289 GCF_001876935.1 Asparagus officinalis | reverse complement strand
TCCCATGAATCAAGGGAGAGCCCATGCCATCCCTTGCCTGTTAAAACCCATCTTCAGCAGCATGAAGAACCGGGGATTGGCCGTTGCATATTCGGCTGGCTAATCTCCCAAAGGTTGAACCTGGACCTTTGCCAAAGGCTCCCTCATTTGAGAACATTAAGAAGTTTTTAAAGAAGTTTTTAAAGAAGTTTTTAAACAAGGGTTTAAACTTGTCTAGTGTTTGTTTAAGTTTGGTTTAAGAAGCTTTTAAGCAATTGAGGGTTTGAGTTTGTGAATTCAATTTCACAAGAGCAAGTGGAGATCATCCTTTGGTGTTTGAGCATTCACTCTTCTCCCACTCTCTTGTCATCTTTAGAGAAGTGTTTCTAAACTCATCTAGCAATTTATTATTTTGATTATAATTTTCATAAGCTAGATTTATATTGAGTTTAGTTTAATTGATTTTATTTATCTCTTTGTACACACACAACCATTGAGCTTATTGTATTTACATTCATAGTATAATTGGGTTGTGGGATTGTGTAACTTAGAGAGTGAGCTTACAATTCGTTCTCATTCATTGTAGAGAACAAACACTTTTTATTGAGCCTAATTGTGAGGATTCACTTGTAATACACTTGTACACCGAGAGAAGTGTGTGGTGAGAAACGGGGTCGAATCCAAGAGGAGTGGCGTCGGTTGACATGCCTAGGGAGAGGTTGTAACCGAGCACTTGAGGAGGAGGACACGGGCTAGGACCAACACTTGGTGTGTAAGGTGTGATTGCATAGTGATTGTATTGTGAGGTGTAAACGTTGTTCGGGTGAACGTAGAAAACCCGGTTGTGATAGTGGAGATCTCCTCGAGGTGAGGAGCGGAGACGTAGGTCGTGGGGACCGAACTCCGTAATCATATTGTTTGTTTGTGATTACATTGGCGCACTTCCTTTTATGTTCATATCTTATATCGCCTTTGTATATTGCTTGTTTATTATATTGCCCACTATCTAGTTTAGATTGTTTACCCTTGAGTTTATATATCCTTGCACATACATTGCCTATGTCTCTTTGTTAGGATATATCTTGTTGTTCATATTGCTTATCCTAGCTCATATACATTGTTGTATTTCATACTTGCTAGGATAACTTGTTAATGTATTTTAATTAGCATTTAATCGGATTAGATTAGCATAAGACCCTAATCACCCCACCCCCCTCTAGGGTCTAACAGCGAGGTCCACGCACAAGCGAGCTCTTCATTAGGCGAGCTCGAACTAGTACATGCAGGCGACTTTCCACGCTAGCTTACGTCAGGCAAGCTCGAACCTATCAGGCGAGCTTCCACACCAGGCCGCCCATAGGCAAGCTCGACTCTCCTCGTCTTAGATGGGCTCTGACTCTACCCACAGGTCTGTTCTTCTTTAATTCTCCATCTCGTACATCATTTGATAAACCTTAAATTTTGGACGAACACTAGAAGAACACCGCAAACGTCAACCAGGCCAAACTAGCTGCACCATGTAGGTGTAAATTTTGATTTCCCAAAACGGGGGTATCGTTTGTATTGATAAGAATAGATTATTACAAACTAATGAATCAAAATTATAATAGAAACGAAGGGTAGGCCCTCCTTGTTTAACGCGGGGACTTTGGTAGCGATAGGACGCCTCGCTCGGTTCTCGCACCGAGTTTGCTTCTCTTGGACGATCCGATCGAAGTTGCGAGCAAGCTTCAGTACGTAGTAGAAGTTTGTGCTGATCGAGTTCGACTATACCCAAGGCCAAACGGGGGGCTTGTGCTTGTTGACTGACTGCTTGGAGAGAGCTACCATGCAAGAGCTTGCAAAGAGCCTTAGAGCCTTAAGTCTGAGAGTTTAGACGAGTCTGCAAAGAGCTACTATGCAAGAGTCTACGAAGAGATTGAGAGCCTCAAGTCTGAGAGTTCAGACGAGTCTCTTCAAATGAGGGAGCCTTGATTTGTGGCTGAAAGTGGCTTTAAATAGGCAAGGGATGGCATGGGTCATCCATTGATTTGTGGGATTTGATAACTAGTAGGGGTGAGGGAGCCAGCCGCCCTAGCTGTGGGATGTGACCACTTAGGGGGTCTTGTCAGCCACCCTATTCTCGATAGGTGAGGAGCGCCATGCTTTTTTCCTTGATTCGTGGGATTTGACCACTGATGTGACTGTTCTCATACTCAAAGTGGGCAGCTGTCAATGATGGCGGACTTCTAGTTGTTAGGTGAGCTTAGTCTACGCAGGTGAGGTGCAAGCTGTCAGGCGAGCTTGGTCTTCAGGCGAGATCGAACCTTCGTGCTGGCGAGTCAACCAAACAGGTGAGCTTCAAGCTGTCAGGCGAGCTAGGCCTTCAGGCGATCTTATTCAATGTGCAGGCGAGATGCAGGCTGTCAGGTGAGCTTGGTCTTCAGGCGAGCTCGAACCTTCGTGCTGGCGAGTCAACCAAACAGGCGAGCTTCGAGCTGTCAGGCGAGCTAGGCCTTCAGGCGAGCTTGGTTCAATGTGCAGGCAAGCTTGTGCAGGCGAGTTGTGCCGGCGAGGCTGTGCAGGCGAAGCTGTGCAGGCGAGATGTGCAGGCGAATCTCATTCAGGTGAGCTTCAATGCTGCTAGACGAGCTCTATCCTTGCAGACGAACTTCCTTGCAGGCGAGCTTCAGCCTTTACAGGCAAGCTTCAGCCTTTAGGCGAGCTACTGAACATACTTTGAAGAATAGGGCATAACTTTCAAACCGTAAGTCAGAATTGGACGAATTATATATGAAAATCGACTATCTCAACGAGATGGAGCTGACCAAACTGACCCCATAGGGTTGGGTTTGCTCCTATCTGTTTTGTCAAATTCCTTCCGGTTTGAGAGATATCAGCGTTTTTTCCTTTTTTGCTATTTCGGGCGAGGTTTTAGCAGTTTTGTTCTGAACTCCTCTGATAGGGATTAAAGGTAATTTTTATTGCCTACACACCCTTATACCATGGTTGCCTACGTACCCTCTGACCGGGATCAAGCTAATCGTAGTTCTGCTTGTTTCCCTCTTGGGTAGATCAACACGGGCTGATATGAAGCAAGTCCAAGCAATGCTGAAACTTGCTACCTATCACCACCTTGGTCAACATGTCTGCTGGATTCTCATTTGTGTGCACCTTCATGAGAGAAATATAAGCTTCCTCTATGATATCCCACACAAAATGACACCTGACATAGATATGCTTAGTATGAGCATGATGAACTTGATTCTTAGCCTAATTAATCGCACTCTGACTGTCGCACCACAAGTTCACACAATCCTGCTCAATCCCCAAATCATCTAGAAACCCATACAACCACAATGCTTCCTTCTCAGCCATGGCCATGTACTCAGCCTTTATAGTAGAAAGTGTCACTTTAGCCTGTAACATCGATCGCCAACTAACTAGAGCACCATGTATTCTGAATACATAACTAGTAGTAGATCGACGTCTGTCTAGATCCCCCGCATAATCTGAGTTCACAAACCCATCAATCTGACATGTATCTCCACCAAAACATAGACCCGTATCAGCGGTACCCTTCAAGTACCCCATGACCCATTTCATTGCCTCCCAATGTGTCTTTTTCGGATTCGCCATGAACCTACTGACAACACTGACCGTCTGTGAAATATCTGGACGTGTACACACCATTGCGTACATCAAACCGCCAACTGCACTAGCATAAGGTACATGCTCCATTTTATACATCGTTGTGGCTAAAGCAACAAAATATACATTGTTAGTAAATATAGGCAACTAAAAACAACATTTCAGTAATATAGCTGAATATTTTTTTCAAGGAGTTTCTCTGCAAAACCATGACTCAGTATATAGAATCTAGCTATTTGCAATTTACCCATCTTAATAAAGTTAGCCTTGTTATCAAGAGCAAAAATAAAAAAAAATAAAAAATAAAAATTTTAAAAAATAAAAATAAAAATGAAATTGAATAATTAATATTAAATAATTAGGGATAGGGATCATACTCAATATAGAATGGTTAGACAAAACCAGAGCAAGATTTCCCCTTTTTAAGTTTATTAGGGTATTGTAGTAATGTTACAGCATCAAAGTTAATTTAACTATAAGAACCAAAATTCTTAATTAAGAGACAAGGATCATAACTGATATGGGAGTTGAGCATAAAAAATATATTAGATCAACGTGCCTAAAAAAAGAAGTATAATACAAATCTAGTTGAGGGTCGTGCAAGAACATGCTTTGTATTTATTATTTTATTTTTGGAGCTTAATAATTACAAAAAAGTTGCTTACTAAACTAAATGCCATCTTTTTACACAATTCAATAATTTAACAATCTAACAACTCAGTAAAGGCACTGTTTGGCAACCAAAAAAGTGTCTTATCTAAGAGCTTGTATCTTATTGACTTGGTCAATAAGCTAGTAGAGCTGTTTGGTGACCAAAAATATGAGGAGATTATTTTGGAGATTGTGTCTTTTGCAAGTAGCTTTTGGAAAGCTATCTCAAGTAGCGTTTGTCTTTGGGAAGGAGCTGTTAATTTTTTTCTTCCGTTTTTTCCCCTAATAATTCTAATTTTATATCAATAATATTGTATGACCTTTTTAGTCATTTAACAAATTTAAGCTAGTTGTACAGCTTCTTTTGCCAAACAACTCTAGTCAATCAGCTAGCTACACAGCTATCATCTTTCAGCTACAATTTCACAGCTTTCAGCAAGCTTGACAGCTTTCAGCAAGCTTGAAAGCTTTCAGCTATAATCTCGCAGCTTTCAGCTAGTTTTGCCAAACAGAGCCAAAGATTCTATCAAAACAATCTCCACAAGCTATTCTGTTATATCATTACTCCAAGCAACTGATAAACAATGGATAAGCTCGGTTAGAGAATAAATTTTATTCATAATTTTTACGAGTGTTGCTTCTATGCTCCGAAAATAGTTTTTTTATCAATTCTTTTATGAAAAGAGCAAAATTGGCATTTCCTACTTCGCTCCTTTAATACTTCAATTATCCCAAAACCCCAAACCGCAGGTGCTCCTCCTTCTCTATCTCTCCATCTTGGGTTCCGCGCTCTCTGACTTCTCATTGCTTGAATGATTGTTTGGTTGCATTTTTTGAATGAAGACATGAAAAGTGGCTGCTTTTGGGGTTTTTTGAGTTTTCCTTGATTTTGCTGTTTGGATTTATGTTTAAAACCGGAAAATGCTAGATGCACACCCCCCCAATCACACTCCCAATCATACTCCTCTCTCGTTACAGTGCACTGGGTCCACATGAGAATTTAAAAAAAAATTCTCATGTGGACCACAGTGCACTGAGGGGGGTTAGTCACTTAGAACTTAAAACTGGAACTGGTATAATCTGTAGGATAAATTTTTAAGGTGTTAGTCACATAGAATTAAGAAGTAGGATAATTTTTTATAGTGTTAGTCATGTAGAACTTTTGTAGAACTAGAATTATATTATTCTTTTGATGCGTTAGTCAAGTAGAATTCTATTAGAATTTTGTAGAACTAGAATTATATTATTCTTTTGATGCGTTAGTCAAGTAGAATTCTATTAGAATTAGAATTGGGATAATTTCTAGAATTATATTATTCTTTTGATGCGTTAGTCAAGTAGAATTCTATTAGAATTAGAATTGGGATAATTTGTCATAATTATCCCACTAATTATACTACCTATATATATAACCATCGGTTCACCGCCCTAAAATTATCCTACACATCGAAAAGAATAACAATTGGCAAAAAAGTTCTCCGCCCTAAAATTTCACCGCTTCCCTTCGAAGAACAGCTCTTCCGTACCCCTCCCTCTGGTTAATTTCCCCGCCCTAGTAAGAAAATTTCCCCGCCTCTCTTCTCTCTGAGCCTCTTCCCTTCTAGTGCGTCGTCTCCGTCGTGTCATCTTCTCCGACTTCATCAACTCCTTCGGCGCCATCAACGAGATCAGGTAAAATTATAAAATTTTAAATTGTGGCAAGTACTATTGTACATGATTAAGTGAAACTAATATATGGTTAAACAACGATCTAGCGAGGGCATAAGTATATAACTTCAGTGCTTTGGATTTTAAATGAAGTTGATGATCAGGCCTTTCATTTGCTTGTAATTAGATCAAAAAATCGATTCCTTTTTCTAATTAGATCATGGTACACAAGCTTTTATGATTAGGGTTTATATGAAATTAGGGCTTATGTTGCAATCGACAAAAAATTCAGAACGTCTTGTATATGATACACAAGCTTTTAGGGTCTACATGATATGCACGCTTTTATAATTGGAACATGATACTGCTTAAATATATGATATTAAGCTTCCAATAGTTTAGGTCTCTGTATTCAAGGGCAACGATGTCATAGGCTCTTGTTGCTTCTTCTTGAGTGTCTGCAAATTTTTATCCGGAAACAATCGGATATTAGTATCAAGAGGATAAGTGTGAAATGCTTGTGATTGCCAAATTGTCTACATCTGATATTGTACTATGGGTTTTACACTTAATTATGCATTACATTTTAAAGTTCTGGTCAATTTCCTCTAGCACACAACATTGTAATAAGGTCTGTTTAGATTCAGCTTACATTGACAACTAAACCAACTTGATTTCTAGTAAGTCAAAATTGTTTGTATTTGTCTATCAAAGGGAGAAAGAGCTTCATTAGTTCAGAAAAAAATAATTAAGCATAAAAATGTCAAATGATATTTAATCAAGACATTTCAATCTAATAACCTTTGATATTTTGAGACAAACTAGTAGAGAATCAGTTGTGATCAAGAGTAACTTGTATAGATGATACAAATATGCAACATATCACACCATCTCAAAGATCAGCCCTTAGGTCCTAAAAGTTCAGGTGTAATTATGAAACAAAGTATCTGATTTCTATTACAATTGCTTGCACAATAGAGGAAATTATGAAACAAAGTATCTCATTTTTAAGTTCTTGCAGTCTCCTTACATGGTCAAGTTTGATAATATTACTTTTGATTAAAAAATCTGTAATACTTAGAATCGCTACCAACTTGAAGGCAAAGATCTTTTTTGGATATTGTTTCGACTACCTTTGTGTAGCTAGGTTGGTGGAGGCACTCGGTTGTATAAGGGAGTTCTTTCTATTATTTTGCCACCTCTGAACATAACTTCCTTTAGTTGTCCTAGCCTCACTACTTATTGGATCTAGTACCCGCTCTGTTGTTGCTCTGAGGATCATGTTTTTATCCCAACCTAGCTGGTATGTCGTAGGATCTCTTTGCATGCTTGATCAGATCTTTCCAAGTATCTGATTCATGGCTTCCATGTTTGCTATGAGGTATCAAGTTAGGCATCTTGACATGGTTCAATAGCCACCTCTGTAGACATCCTAACTTTGAGCTCTAAATTTTGTTTATTGAACCTCTTGATGAAAGTTTGCACATTTTCTCCTAGTCAGATAAGGGGAACCTGATAGCTTCTTTAAGATACATAAAAGAAGCTCTAAGTTTTAAGATACCAAAACTCAGTCTAAGGAATATGTGTATGTACAAATATCTATCCATCCTTGTAAATGGAAATCGGTAGTAAAGGACTGACAAATGAAATCACAGATAACATATCGAGAAATTATACATTTACAGTTTGTAGTAAAGGACTGACAAATGAAATCACAGATAACATATCGAGAAATTATACATTTACAGTTTTTCATGCAGTGGAAACAAGTCAAAAATCAGATAACATATCGAGAAATTATACATTTACAGTTTTTCATGCAGTGGAAACAAGTCAAAAATCCTGCACTATGCTAGTAGGAGAATGGCTTTCTTCTTTTTGATTTATAAGTGGAAAAGTAACTAGGTTCATATATGAGAAAACATCAGACAGCCGCCAAGATAAAAGCTTTGGTTTTAAACGATTAATAATTGTCTCATATGCATGCAATTACACACTACTTAATGTAGCATTACACATTTCAAACACAAGATTTTCCTGACTTCATATATAAGTTCCAAGATCACCTATTAAACATGTTGAGAGCCAAAAGAGCTGAAAATTGTTTTGTCATTCTTGAACCGTTGTCATTGTTCTGTAATATTTTTTGTTTCCTGTTGTCATTAGTAAGCATGAAGGGCCATAATCCACACAAATAAAGCAAACAACATGAACGTTCACAACCACAAACGAGACAAGGATTTTACATGGATCAGCTAAGGGCAATTTGGTAGCCTACAATTGGAGGGTTGTATGGGCCACTTTATCAATTGCACGCTTGATTCTTTGTAATATACTCGAAGAAGTTTTTTTATGGTCTAATATGTTTAGAAAGCATTATTGGATATCAGGATGCTTGTTCTTTTTATATCAGATGCATTTATATTTTAATCCAATTCCATATTTGAGATTTTGAAAAGTTATTTTTGAATTTGTTATAGTATGGACATAAGATCACAGAGTCAGGATCAAGAAGAAATATTTCGAGGTCTAGAAAGTGAGGGACAGAAAAGAGCAATGATGGATTATATGACATGGACTGAAGCAGAGGCTAACGAATTGCTTAGACTGTTAGTAGAGGAAGTTAAGAATGGAAATAAGCAAGCAAATGACAGTTTTAAAAAGTATGTGATTCTGAAGAATGTGATACCCCCTCTAGTTGAAAATTTTGGAAAAGATTTTAGATATAATCATGTAATGAACAAGATAAAGCAATGGATGAGAAAGATTGCACCTGTGGAGATCGTGATGAAAAATAACTCTGGTTTTGGTTGGGACCCTACCACACAGAAATTTACAGGTCCCGACGAAGTGTGGAATAGCATTTTAGAGGTTGGTTTATGTCATGTTTCATATATATTAATTTGAACATAATATTAATTATTTTCATATTTCATGTTTTAGGCACGTCCAAATACTCCAAATCTCAAGGATAAACTTTTCGAGAATTTTGAGGATATATTGATGGTATGCGGAGATCATGGCGCTTCTGGCAAAGGAGCTATAGGTTTAGGTCCTGATGGCTTGGATGAAGCACGCTTAGAGGAAGTGGTTGGGGAGGGCATACTTGGTGCTGATGCTGAGATGGAATCTCCGGATAGAGGAGATGCTACTATAGATATGCAACATGCTACCACCGTTCCTAGTGATAATGTGCCATTTTCTGGTTCTGGACCATCCAATCTGAATAATGGTAAACGAAGGCGTAGATCAATTGGTACTGCAGCCACATCCTCTGCATCTTCCCAGTTATCGTTGCAAGAGGTAGGAGAGGGAGTTGTCACTGTAGGTAAAGCTTTTCATGAGTTAGTTGATGAGTTGAGGAAGATAAGAAAAGGTCGGAATAAAGAATGGGTTGATGCTGTTATGTCTACTTCTGAATTGACTAAGCCACAAAAATGGAATATACTCAGTGACAATATCTCACAGGACATGAAGGATGCCTTTATTGACATGGATGCAAAAGACCGCTATGAGTTTCTACATTTTAGGTTGACCGGTGAGATAATGAATGATGGTAAGGATGAGACTCAAACCAATTCTGATCCAAATGGTGAAGATTATGATTCTGATTTCTTTGAAGATGTTTAGAGGCAGTAATTTAGAAGTTTAGGATATTTATATGTTTTTTAAGATTTGTTATGGTGTTAGGATTCTGTGAAATTTTATATTGTCAAATTATTTTTCATTGAGTAGGTGGAACTTGGAATAATGTCATGTTTTTTTTAAACATTTGGAAAGTATTTTTAGGATCAATTTTATTTTAATTTGTCAAAACTATTTATTTTTAGGATATTGCTATGCTTTTATTTATTTGTTTATATTATGTTCTTATGTTATTTGACTTGTCAGCTATCTTAGTTTGGTGCATTTAGTGGATGAAGTTTCTATTATATGTATCATCCCAACAAATGATTCTTGCATGTGTAGATGAGAGTAGTGCAATATTATGTTTTCTTCTATTTTTCAGTAGTTTGGTGATTAACGATTAGCATACATATCAACATTTTTTAATTGATTGCTACTTTGTTAACAGTCTCATAGAGTGCTTTATTTATTTCCTATGCACATAAGTTTCATGTAAATTGATTATATTTTATTGGTTATATTATTTAATAGGATGGAGGAAGATCAAAATTTGCCCATTTTATATTTTCATCATGAAGACTTCGATGATAATCTTTTGATTCGCATAATCGAATTAGCTGCTGAGGCTGCAAATCTGATCATAAAGGTATCAGGGTGTCTATCACAGGAGTTCATAGCAAATACGCTTAATTTTCGAAGTCCTCGACGTGGTATTACAGATCTTAGTCTCACATACTTACAGTCCAAGATGGATAATCATCCTCAAGATTTTCGTAGAATTTACCGAACGTACCCAGATTGCTTCATGAAGTTATGCAATATCTTGAGAGAGCGGGGCCATATACAAGACACATACCACATTTGTGTTGAGGAGATGATTGCTATTTTTCTTCTCACGGTTAGTCAAAATCAACGAAACTCTGTTGCAACTGATCGATTTGATCGTTCAAAATAGACCATCAGTGTATGTTTCAATAAAGCATTACATGCCTTGTATCTTTAGCATCATGCTTGATGGCATCACCCCCTACTGATCCACCTGATAAGGTTAAATCAGAATCTTGCTTTTGGCCTTATTTCAAGGTAATTATTATTGCTTTAGAATTTACACACACACAGACACACACACACACACGTGCACACATGCGTGTGCACCCCCACACACATCACTTGAGATGGTCTGACACATTGATTATTCAGGACTGTATCGGTGCAATAGATGGGACTCATATACCGTGCATGGTGTATAACATAGATCAGACGCCCTATCGAAATAGACATGGTTTTCTCTCTCAGAACGTCTTGGCAGCTTGCACATTTGATCTCAAATTCATTTATGTCTTAGCTGGGTGGGAGGGTTCTGCTAATGATGCAAGAGTCTTGAAGGATGCAATGAGTAGACCTTATGGACTTCCACTTCCACAGAGTAATAATCTTTACTAGTATTCTATCAATTAAATCATATTTTTTAGTTTTACAATATTTTTCTCACATATTTATATTCTTGTTTGCAGATAAATTTTATCTAGTTGACTACGGCTATCCAAATAGGCTACAATTTCTTGCTTCATACCGAGGTCAAAGGTACCATCTTTCAGAGTTCGGTCTTGCTAATAATCGACAACGACCACGAAATTCAAAAGAAGTTTTCAATCATCGGCATGCGTCTCTTAGAAATTGTGTCGAGCGCATCTTTGGAGTTTTTAAGTCTAGATTCACTATTTTCAAGAGCCAACCTCCTGGTTTTCCGTATGCCACACAAATAAAGATGTTCGTTGCATGTGTAGGATTGCATAACTTTTTAAGATTGGAGAATACAAATGATGACTTCGACATTTATGATCTTCCACTAGAAGCTTCACGAAATGTTGCAGATGCAAATGATGACTCCGATGAAGAAGATGAGTTACAGACTCAACAGACTCAACGAGCAGCTGCGGGAGCTTGGAGAAATTCTATGACAGAGGCCATGTGCGATGATGTAAGTCGAATCACGCTAGGAATTTAGATTTTTATTTAGTTGTAAAATATTTTATTATTTGAGATGAATAGTGATGCTTTATTGCATTATTTTATAGTTATTACTAGACTAATTAATTGCTTATCAATCTTATATTATTTTTAATATACAATTATTAACAATAATAATTTATACTCACTGTTACCCCCACCAAATTATCCCCTTCACAATATTATCCACCATTATCCCACCAAATTATCCTACCAAATTATCCAACTTCAAGAATTATCCATCATTGTTCCACTAAATTATCCTAGTGTTAAAAAATTATCCCACTTTACCAATTATCACAGTTCTACTTAAAAAGTTCTAAGTGATTAACCCCCGAGAAGAGTGTAATTAGGGATGTGGTTAAAGTTGTGCCGGTAGCGTCACCCTTTAAAACCAAAGAAAATTAATGATGCGTCAATTACAGAGCTGACGTGTTAGCGCACTTAAAAATCAGCAAAAATTGAACCGATTTAGCTGGAAAGCTTGACATTGTTAGAAAAAAATACCTGTAAAGCATAAAAAAAATACCGATTTGGCTGGCGTTTCTATCCTCCCCGCGTCAAGTAACCGATCGATCCCTCAACCGGTCAGGTCATCATGCCTTTAAAACCTTGGGGAAAAAAAAAACTCTCCCCATTCCCCTCCCTCCTCTTCCTCATCCTCAAACCCCAAAACAAACCCTAACCCTAAATCCCCCAACCCCCCAAATCCCCCAAATTGAGATCGAAGCCGAAGCCCTCGACGATGTCCAAGGACCACCAGCCGCAAGCGCAAGTCCTGTGACGCCAATGTCGACGACGCCGTCACCGTCCTCAACGCCTCCATCGTCTTCAGATCCAAGCACGGTGGCAGCACCTAAACCCCGACCACCATGAAGCCCGTCTTCGGCACCGTCAGGGGATCGCTTCACCATGAGCTCACATTCAGCCAGCTCTACAACAAGTTCAGAACCCTTGAGCATCAGCAACATAGGATCGTGCAGCCCGGCGTGGGCCGCACAGAATTCGATCGAGCGTTTTCATCTGACGCTCTAGTAGTCTGAATCTTTGATGATTTTTTTTATCGGCCGTTGGAAAGTCCGCAGAAGGAGAGGAAGGAGATCATGGAGTGATGAGGGTCTGTTAATAGATTGGAGGCAGGTGGATGGGTCTCTCGAGAAAATCAACGAAGGTGATGGAAAGTTTGTTCAGATGGGAAAAGAGATGATTATTAAGATAATCAGAGATTAGTGGATAAATTGATCGCTGCAGGCAATTTTTATGAGCTTTATGGTCCATTTTTCACATTGATGAGCTGTATTATTATATGAATCATGACACATTTAGTTCCATGCATGTGTGCAGTCATACAGTTAGACTTGGATGTAAGAAATATAAATTAAATAATTCAAATCTATATCTATATCTATATCTATCTATACATACTACTGTAATAAAAAAAAGATTGATGTGTTAAAACTTTCAATTTCCTTTTTTACCCTCTCACATTATGATAAATTCTAACTATGCCATTATCACTAATTAATCTTTCATTAAATAAATATAACCTCTTATTACACTGCTAGAAATATGACCATTACCGATGGATATATAGCGACGGACATTTCTGTCGCTATAAGTTGGTCTATAGCGACGGAATTGTCTGTCGCTATATATCCGTCGGTAATGTTGTTATACCGACGGATAATTTAGTGTCTATAGCGACTGCTAAAAAACCGACGTTAATAAGACTTTTAGCGACGGTTTTTTCGTCGCTAAAAGTTAATTGTCTGAAAAAATTTTAGGGTGCGGGATTGCCCAAAAAATTTGGGCAAGTCCGCGCCCGGATAATTTAGTGTCTATAGCGACTGCTAAAAAACCGACGTTAATAAGACTTTTAGCGACGGTTTTTTCGTCGCTAAAAGTTAATTGTCTGAAAAAATTTTAGGGTGCGGGATTGCCCAAAAAATTTGGGCAAGTCCGC
>NW_017973216.1:0-10498 GCF_001876935.1 Asparagus officinalis | reverse complement strand
CCTCTCAAGGTATCACTCTCCCCCCCTCAATCTCTATTTTTCTCTCTCCCCCTTCATCTCTCTCCTTCTCTCTGCCTCTCTCCCGTCGGCCGACGCCGGCGACACTAGTATTATTGAAGTATATATATTTTTACACGAACGCGTAGATAGAGTAGATTTTTTTACACTTTGCGATTACTAGGACACGGCCGAAATTCAGGTATTATTGAAGTATATATTTTCATTTATTGTTTGAATTTATCCCCCCCTCAATCTCTATTTTTCTCTCTCCCCCTTCATCTCTCTCCTTCTCTCTGCCTCTCTCCCGTCGGCCGACGCCGGCGACACTAGTATTATTGAAGTATATATATTTTTACACGAACGCGTAGATAGAGTAGATTTTTTTACACTTTGCGATTACTAGGACACGGCCGAAATTCAGGTATTATTGAAGTATATATTTTCATTTATTGTTTGAATTTATATATTGTATCTGTTTGACATTGTTTTTTAGAGTCAAGCTGAAACAACAAGGAGGAACCACAATGCGCCCTGCAGTTACAAGCATCACGGGTGCTCCAGGTCCTTCAGCCAACATTATCATCAATTGGCAATTGAGGTATATAATATATTAGCTCTTAGGTTGTCAATTTGAGTATAATTTATGTGTTATGAGTTAATGATATATTTGAATAAAATAGGAAAGTGGAGATCTCAGGTATTTTACAGATGGTATTCTGACTTCCTAGAGCCCAAATTACGCTGATGAAGAGAAGAAAGTGAAGAACCAGGATCTGGCTGTAAGTAATAGTTCTGTGACGCCCCTGGGTTCATACAAGGCTACAGTCCAAGGTAAAACCAAGAATGTCAAACTTGCCATGCACTACACCGTGCAATAATATGTTTCACCATCATAATTATTATCTCTCTAGTAGAGTTAATAACAGGTGTAGGTACAAAGGCAGGTGAAAGATAACACAAGAGTCAACTGATGAAATAATACAGATCAGATTAATATTTCATCATCTAACATACAGAAATACAAGTCAATATTTGAAATGAATAAACTGGAACTCCTCAACAAGTCTCAAATACATAAAGTCTAGAAAAGAGGAAATAAGGCACACAACCTTTATAACTTCTAGAAATAACTCTCAAAATGTCTAACGGAAGCCTACAGTGGAGCTCAAAAGTAAAATATAACTATAATAGAATAGCTGAAGCTAGAGTGCCTCGCCATCAACCTGCGACTCTCCGGGCTCCTGACTCATTACCTAAAAGGAGGAGGGACAACGAGCGTCAAAACGCTAGTGAACAACATCACAACCAACCCCAAAGAGAAAGGGCTCGTTGTATACAGAAAATACAGTTATAACTTATATATATATAATCACAAAATCCTATTTAGGTAATTACAACATGAGCATAAGTACGTCGAGCGAAATAATCCAAACAAAAAAACCCCCATGTATATACCATGTAGCTCAGATTGTAAATACCTATGTAGAAGAGGATTTTAGTATTTAGGAAGTTACAACACGAGCATAGGTACGTCGAGCGAAATAATCCAAACAAGGAAACCCTTATGTATATACCTTGTATCTCAAATTATACATTCCTAAATACCAAACCCGAAATCTAATACAAGAACATTAATAGAAGAAG
The DNA here is from genome assembly GCF_001876935.1 of Asparagus officinalis. Classification (NCBI taxonomy): domain Eukaryota; kingdom Viridiplantae; phylum Streptophyta; class Magnoliopsida; order Asparagales; family Asparagaceae; genus Asparagus; species Asparagus officinalis. The sequence goes on along the minus strand of NW_017973216.1, from coordinate 8,854 downwards.
GCAAACTCATATCAGACTTAAATTAAGGTGTCGTGTCACAACTCATATAAGTGTCGTGTCCAGCCTATGCAAATATAGATGTTAACTCTCAAGATCTAAACTGATGTAGTGGATGTCCAACACATGGACTGCATATGTAAACTGTCCAACACATGGACTGAAAGTGATAAGTGTCCAACACATGGACTACACATCATAATTGCCCAACACATGGACTAGATGAGTTATATGAACAGGTGCATATACCCTAAATTCTCACGTGTCTCGGTGCGCAAACCTAAACTCGTGTCCGCATGTCATCTCACATGTAAAGATACAGGTTATAAATTAATTTCTAATACCCGTCATTCGAGGCGACTTCTCGTTCATATTTAAACACGCAGCAAATATAAACAAACATAAACAATTTCAGTTAAACTGAAATAACTCAAGCAGATTCAAACTGAAGAAGTACAAAAGAAGGAAAATCCTCATCAGTCGACTCATTGGTCGACTCATCAGTAGACTCATAAGTCGACCAGACAAAGTACACAAAACTAAGATTTTTCCCATCAGTCGACTCATTGGTCAACTCATCAGTCGACTCATAAGTCGACTCTTATGAGTCGACTCATTGGTCGATTGAGCAAAAAATCCCTAGTTTTCTGCTTTCGATGATTTTCTGCAAAAACGTTAACTAAAATTCTCTTTAATCATGTCCAACAATATATTTCTGATTCTAACTCACGAGTATCAACAGAAACCAAAGGGGTTTGCATGTGATCACTTACATTAAAACCTTAATCATATAAACATGTTTAAAAACGTATTGAAAACAATAAATCACATTGAATCTCATGTTTAAACAAATTTCCAGATCTGGATCTTAATTTACAAATTTGTTTGTGAGCTTTTTATAACTGAAAAATATAGATCTTGCATCTCATAATGTAAAGTACTTATTTTTATGCATAAAAATAGGTTTTAGGCTCAAAATCCAAAATAAAAACTCAAAAAAGCTATACAAACAGTGGGTGTAGGATTTGGCGAGATGTTACTCGCCTCTGATGTGATGTAAACTCCTGAATCCAATGAGATGACGATTCCCTTCGACAGCACCACAAAGATCCACCGAAAAACTCCTCCAAAATCACCAAAACGAACTAGGGTTTGAGTGGAGAGAGGGGCTAGGGTTTCTCTGGGATTCTGATGGGTTTTGGGGTTGGTTTCGGGTAGAATAATATATATATTATGGTTAAAACCCGAACAAAACCCAACAAAACCCGCAACTAAAAGAAAACCCGAAATCAGCCCGTCAGTCGACTCATTGGTCGACTCATCAGTCGACTCATTAGTCAACTCATGAGTCGACTGAGCAGACCCAAATTCCAGATTTCGTGCATGTTTTGCTATTCAGCCAAAACCAACGCACAAAACTGTAGGCATATAAAATTGCTTATAGGTCCCCTAGCGTAGCTCGGCACAAACCGACGAACCAACGAGATCGAAGAATCGCACAGAAGCGACGGAGTGAATCCACCCGAGTGCAGAATTAAGCTAATGAGTTGAGGAATCAACGAGTCATCCAACCGAGAGCGGACTCGGACGAATCACGATCGAATCAAGATCAGTTTCGGACTCGAACTCAGAAGCGGATTTACTGCCAAATCAGGAATCCAACTTACTGCCAAATCAGATCAACCAATCAGAGTCTCAATCAACCGAATCACGGACAAAACCGGAAAACGGACACAACTCAAAAACTCGGAAAACCCACACCTAAGGGGGCTCGGCTTAAGCCGAGCCACCCATAGGTGGCTCGGCCAAAGCCGAGCCACCCATGGGTGGCTCGGATCAGGAATCCAACTTACTGCCAAATCAGATCATCAAATTAGAGTCTCAGATCAACCGAAACACGGACAAACGAGACAACGGAAAACGACTCGAAGAAGTCGGAAAACACCGCCCGTGGGGGCTCGGCCAATGCCGAGCCACCTCGGGGTGGCTCGGTGGCCGAGCCACCTTGGGGTGGCTCGGCCATGAGCCGAGCCACCCCAAGGTGGCTAGGCACAGTGTCGGCCACCCCGAGGTGGCCGACAGTGGCCCGAGGTGGCCGACAGTGGCCAGAGGTGGCCGACGATTCTCTTTTTGCAGCCACTGTCCTGAGAGCCTATAAATAGGCCTAGAGATGTTCATTTTCGGGGGTCGAACTTTCAAGAGCCGAAACTCTGCCGGATTGAAGAGTGAACTCGGAGCTTGAAGACCAGAAGACTTGCACCATTCAGATCTGATCCTCGCGACCATCCACGTCAGAAAAGGCAGGATCTCGAGAGGAAGAAAGAACAGATCTGAGATCTACACGAGACTACACTCCAGATCTAAGCTTGGTCTTAGATCTCGAGATCTGAGCGATTATTCCCTTGGTGGATTAATCCCTCCCGGCTATTATTCCCTTCGTGGAATAATACCCGCATACTCGTGTAGATCCGACCGGATCTAGATCGCGCGGTGGTCCACGGATTAACCCCGGCGTCGGCAAAGAACCCACACAAGCAAGCAACCGCAAAACAGGAGCTTGCGATTTGTTCACAAGAGGAAAGTTGTAATTTTTACTTTTTTTCTTCTTTCTTTGATTTAGTTGTAACCGGATCTATAAAAGACCGGATCTTTGTAACCCAAGATGACAATCATATCAATGAAAAAGAAAACAGTTTTCCACGCGAACAATTAGGCGACCACAGTGGGAGCCGACGATCTCGCCAACGAGATCGATGCGTCGCAGCCGCGGATTGCAATCCCGGTCGTGGAGGAGGTCGAGTACGAGTTCGACCAAGCCAAGTTCGAGGAGTACGTGTCCTCGTCCGGCTCTATCTCCCCCCGCAAGTCCAAGAAGTTCTCCTCCGGGAGAAAAGCTCGTTGGTTTGAAGCTGCTCGGGAAGCCCACGAAGCTCTCAACCCAACTGACGCCGAAGTTGCGTCAAATGAAGTTCCACCGACCTCCAATCAGGTCAACCCAACTCCCGCCAACGCCTCTACTGTTCAGGGCGTTGTGACTCTCTCAAAGAGAGCCCGCCAGAGGCGTCGTCAACGCCTTGCGCGGCAATTCGCTAAGGCGATGGAGTCTACGGACGGATTCCGCTACCACGCGGAGTTGAAGAACAGAAGAGGCAAACAGCCTCAACCACCAATGAATGGCGACTCTTCCAAGCCGCCAAAGAAAGAATGGGTCCGCGTCAAACGGAACCGTTCGACGCTCGAGGAGCGCATTCACAAGCGCCGCGCGATGTCAGCGCAGGCACGGGCTCAAGCTCAGGAAGCCCGTAGAAAGCTGCAAAAGGAGGTGGAGAAGAAGCCACCACCAACACGACAAGTCTGGAAGCCTAAGTCTGAAGTGGCGACTCAGGCCAAAAAGCAACCAGTGCAGCCTTCTAAGGAAGGTCAAACTCCGGCGAGTCAACCAAAGTCGCCGTCAATCCCAATAACTTCTCCGGGAGATCATGCAGAGTCATCCCGCAAGAAGAAACCAATTTTGGAGCGCCTCGGTCCAATTCCTGACGTGAGAGGCAAAGCTCCAATTCACGAGCGTTTGGGCCCGATGAAGAAGCCCAGAACGACTCAACATACTGGGGGTCGCCATCACCTCCAGCATGACAAAGACCTCAAGGCAGCTGCGCGCACCAATTTGCGCATTGAAGTCCAAGATCACGCCGAAAATTCACGCCCAAAAAGGCATGTTTTGAGGCGGGTAACCTTTGAAAGCCCAAAGAAGGCAAGTCAACCTCAGATGGAAACATTATCATCTGATAATGATTGTGTTGTACCTGAGAAGGCGTGCCCGCACACGATAGGTTACTCTGACTGTCAAAATGACGAGTTGTACTATCGTGCTGGGGGTACGAATAGAACCAGGAAGAGGAGTCCCCGAGAACGGGAAATTCAATGTCCCTGTTCCAAACTCATTCGGGCGGTATTGTCGGAATGCAATTGCATTAAGGCGGTCCCCGAAAGAGTTTCAGTTTTTGAAAGACTTAATGCGGAAACGCCAAAACCAAGGCCTAGGCGCTTCCAACGAAGAAGAAGGGTGATTGAAGACGGAGAATTTCCGAGGGTCACCACCAACATGACGAGCAAAGGGACATCGGCACGAGAAGATTTCGAGTCGATTCTGAAAGCTTCCCGACCTAGAACCCGTCTGCAGTCCGGAACCATAGAGCGAGCAACTTATGGTAGGATTCGGACAAGACGCCCTTCAGAAGATGAAGAATCTGATGCCGGCTCCGCGGTGGCATCAGATAATACAGTATCCAGCGAGGGACAACCCCGCGAGGCCCTGATGATAAGTGCGGAGCAGATGGCCAAGATGCTTGAAGACGCTTTGGCTAAGCAGAAAGAAAGTTTCAAATTTGAGATGGAGATGGCCATGCAGCAGATGAGAGAAATGCATGACCAACAGATCCAAGCATTGGCGAACCAACAAGGCGAGCAGAATCATCGTAACCCGATTAATGTGGAAGATGAGGATACAAATGCTCGTAACACCAATGATCCTCCCGTCAACGCAGGGGGTGGTAATGAGAATGCTGGCGAAGAAACCGGCGAAAACCTGAAGATCAAGAACCTCGAGAGCAAAATCAACACACTAATTTCCGCTCAAGAGACGAAGAAAACAGGCATTCCTTGCCCATACCCAAGAGAATGGGAATCGATCCCATATCCGGCGAAGTTTAATCTAATTAACTTCACGCCGTTTAATGGGATGGGTTCACCTACCCAGCATTTGATTTACTTCAAATCGCATTTGGGGGTGATCTCTGGTAATGAGCCTCTGATGGTGCGGTCATTCGTCGGCACTCTTCGCGGAGCCGCCTTCGATTGGTATCGCCGCCTCAAGCCAGGCAGCGTAAACAGCTGGGATGACATGGAGACCAAGTTCCTGGCCAACTTCTTCGACGACGACACCGAGATATCTATCGGATCGTTGCTCGATGAGAAGCAGAAGGACGGAGAGTTAGTCGATACCTTCGTCAAAAGATTCCGGAACAAGGCGATGAATTGCCGGGACCCGATCACAGAGGAATTCATCCTCCAAACTTGCCACAACAACCTTGCGTTGGACGTGTTGGAAGCAATGGGAACAGCACCGTCTGACACTTGGAAGGATCTGAAGGCCCGAGGGGAGCAGGCTGAGCGATTCCTTAGAAGGAAGAAGGCCGAGAGGAACCAACCGACGGTTAATCCGCTGGACTCAAATTTCGCCTCTCGTGGTAAGGGCAAAACACCTGCAGCTACTGGTGGTGCTAATCAAGCGTCACAACAGCAATCCCGAAGGCAGCAAAAGACTTCGGGTCCGAGACTCCAAAGAGAGTATTCCTTCAAGGACGAAGACGTTCCAGCCATCTTCGAATCCCTCCTTGAAGGTAACAAGATCAAGCTACCACCTATCACAAATCAGGAGGAAGCTGACAACACTACGGACCCAAAGTACTGTGCATACCACAGGAGGGTCGTTCATCCCACCAAGGATTGCTTTGCTCTCAAGAATAGCATTCAGACCTTGGTTGAAGCCGGCGTCATAACGCTAAGGTAAGCCAATTGAGAACGGCAAAGCTGTTAGCTATGTTGTTTAAGAACATGCAAATTTTACCTTTGTGAATATTTCCAATTGGAAATTAAGATGAATAGTAAGAGGTTTACATTGGAACACCTCTTATTGGGCTTTGAGTAATGTTTTGGGTTTTGTATTGAGTGGGCTTCGCATAACACATGCGCGCGCGCACACTCACGCACGCCATGCCGCAACGCGCGACGCGCTCCGCCGCACGCGCACATGTTTTTTTATTTCTCCAAGCCTTCTTATCTGTACGTTTTACACGTTTTGACTTGGTCACACAACGGCTGCGGAGATCATGCGGGGGTTACGCGATTGAGGAGAACGTGCACGGATTGTTAGCAACGTCTTTGGGTTTGTAAACCCTATAAATATAGGGCTGATTAGTTCGAGGAAAACACACAAAAAAATTTTCTTCTCTTCCTCTTAAAACCGAGCTCTCTCTCTCTCTCTCTCTCTCTCTCTCTCTCTCTCTCTCTCTCTCTCTCTCTCTCTCTCTCTCTCTCTCTCTCTCTCTCTCTCTCTCTCTCTCTCTCTCTCTCTCTCTCTCTCTCTCTCTCTCTCTCTCTCTCTCTCTCTCTCTCTCTCTCTCTCTCTCTCTCTCTCTCTCTCTCCTTCTAAAATTCTCGGCTACAGTTCAATTGGTTTTGTTTTAGGGCAACATTCTTCATCTGAGCAGAAGCACTGCCACTCTCGCCCGAGTTCAGAGGCCGGCCAAATTCCGGTGATTTTTACCGTTGGGGGAGAGAGGACCATCTGTGTCAGGGCGATAGGCGGGTCTTCAATCTTCTAGGACAGTGTTTACATGACTGCTCCTGACCAGTCCAGAATTTCTAATTTTTTATTTTCGGATTTTTTATGCTAATAATTTTCATTTTTGACAGCAGTTGTAAGTTCTAGTTTTCTTAAATATTTGATATGTGTTCCCTATATCTTTGTTTTTAATGCGTATTTTGACAGTGCGTTTTTGTATATCAGGCTTTTAGAATTGTGAACAAAAGTGGGAGTATTGGCACAAGCAGAAGCCTTCCAAGTGTACCTTTGAGCGTGAAATTTCGCCTACACTTCAAATCTCAAGATATACAGGTACAGCTATATACGGGAGGTAATCAACGAGTGTAGTCTGGAGATGGAAGAAGTCCAAAGCCTTTGAGCGTGGAATTTCACATATTTACTTCAATTTCAAGAGAGAATCAAATGGATTCATGAGTTGACAAAGCATATTGGTTCCCTTACATCAATACTTTGCATGCCCTTTAGATACTGATGATGGGTAGCGAAGTTATCGAAGTCTATGAAGAATAAAGAAGATTAGATTTTTCTCATTCTGCATTTCTTGCATGTGCATAGGTGTATCAGTGGACTTTATGAAATCGTGTGAGCCGAGGCGTAGGTTACCAAGTGGGGGCCACTTTCCCTATATGTGTGAGGTGTTCTCGTGAACACCCAAACAGCCACGTGCTTTGGTTATTAGCAGCACGCATGAAGAAATTAAATGCGGAAAAAGGCATGTGCGGAAGAGGCCCACCCGATTGATTAATTCATGCACCTATATATTCGGTTCTTAGGGTTTCAAGAAGGGGTGCAGGAGATTTGATTGTTTTCGGCTGAGCATGAACATGGGCGGCAAAAGGTGTTGATGCAAAGCAGAGGGAAAAGCGGCTGTAGCAAGGAAACACGTCTTTGATTTTGTGATTTTGTGTGCAGTCTTTTTGTACTTTTGTTAGGGTTTTGTGCATTTGTGCATCCTTTTGTGAGAGATATTTGTGAGGGATCTGAGAGTTTGTTTGAGGGTTTAGATTATGAGTGGTTGTAAACCCTAGTTGTATTCTCTCCCTCTATTAGTAGATCTCCCCCTCCTTGCCTCGTGGACGTAGGCAATTTGCCGAACTACGTAAAATTGGTTGTACTGCTATTTGGGTGATTTGTAATAGCTTTTAAGGTTCCCTCGACGCGTAGTCCTAGAGCTGACGAGAGGAAGAGCTAATATCTCACTTTGATGAGATATTAGGCTTCAGATTCTTGTTCCCTTTGAGAAACAAGAATTCTTATTGCGACCTGACTCTCTTGTTGTGCTGCCGACAGATTCAGATCTAGGGTTTTGGATTAGGTGGAGGAAGATTCAGTTTGAAGCTTAGTTCTTGGAGTTCTAGGCTTCGGTGGAGATAGCATTAGGAGTTACCGTTGGAGATTTCGCTTTCCTTGTGTGGTTAGGAAATTTATTTGGAATCCACTCTAGGGTTCAGTTGGGTGGTTCCTAATTTCTATCAAATTTGTTCTTTCTCTACAATTTGGAGTTAGTTCGCAATGGGAGAAGAAGGTGAAAGCAGCAAATCGATGGCGGGTACAATACAAGTTGGTTTTCAGAACACTAAAATTAGTATGGTGAAGTATGACGGCAAAATCAACTTTGGTTTGTGGATGAGCGACGTACAGGATGCACTCAATGCTCAGAATTTAGAAGAGACCATCATGGTCCACGAGAGGCCACCTAAATATGAAGAGGCGGTATGGGATAAGATGAATAGGAACGCGTGTGGGGTGATCAGGTCCTGTTTGGAACAGGAACTGAAATACGATGTGATTGGGGTGACGTCTGCACTGAAGATGTGGGAAATTCTCAACAATAAGTATCTCACAAAGAGTGTTGAGAACAGGTTGCACTTGCTGCGAAGACTCTTCAGATTTCAGATGTCCAGAGGCACCTCACTAGCGGCTCATGTGAACAACTACACTAAGTTGTTGTCAGACTTGGCGAATGTTGATGAGAAGATATCGGATGAGTACAAGGCGATTATTTTGTTGGGCTCCTTACCGGATGAGGAGTATGATACATTCGTGCTCACTTTATTGAACGTGAGATCTTCTATCAGCTATAGTGAAGTGACTAACGCATTGACCAACTATGATTTGAGGAGGAAGGACAAGGAGACTTCCCGTGCTAGCACTTCAGGCGAGGCCTTGTCGACGAGAGGTAGAAGCCCATATCCGAAAGGTGGTAATAGAGGAAGGTCAAAGTCTAGAGGCCGCCACCAATTAACAAAGAACCAATGTGCATTCTACAAGGAGCAGAGACATTGGAAGAGAGACTGTCCGAAGCTCAAGGAGAAGGAGAATGGCAAGAAAAAAGGCCCGAAGGCCAATGAGGTGAATATTGCGAAAGGCGATGATTCCGATGATTCGTGCTTTTCTCTATTAATTACTCCGGAGGTGAACCATGTAGATGCATCAGATTGGATGCTTGATTCCGGCGCTACTTTTCATGTG
>NW_017973215.1:0-267 GCF_001876935.1 Asparagus officinalis | reverse complement strand
AATGCTTGAAAATATCAAACTGCTAAAAATTAGCACAATAGTTTCTTTATGAGCTCAAAGCAATACAGAATATAGTACTTGAAAATAAAACAAAACTACTACGACAACTAAATCTTACTGATCATAAAGAATTGAAAGACTCTAAAACACCCATACTGGAGACATTTTCCTTGAAGAGCCTTGGAGAAATTCTCTTGGTCAAGGGATCAACAATCATCAACTGAGTCGGCAGATGAGAAACTTCAATCAATCCTTGTTCGACCTTAT
>NW_017973214.1:0-27646 GCF_001876935.1 Asparagus officinalis | reverse complement strand
GGTACAAAAGTTTTTACAAGTAGGTACAAGGCTTGATTAATTAGGTACAAAACATGTATAAATGGGTACAAAACGGTGCCTAAGTAGGTACAAAACATGTATTAATGGGTACAAAACTTGAATAAGTGTGTACAAAATTTTGATTCTAGTATAATGAGGTACAAAACATGGTTAAGTGGGTACAAAACATGAATAAATGGGTACCAAACTTGATTAAGTGGGTACCAAACTTGATTAAGTAGGTACCAAACTTGATTAATGAATAAATGGGTACCAAACTTGATTAAGTGGGTACCAAACTTGATTAAGTAGGTACCAAACTTGATTAAGTGGGTATAAAAGTTTTTACAAGTAGGTACAAGGCTTGATTAAGTGGGTACAATATTTAAGCAACGTAATAGAACTAACTCTGTATGTGCTAGAACTAACAAGAGGACAGTTAGAACTAACAAGGAGTGAGCTAGGGATATCATGACATAACAGAACAAACACTTGGGCTAGAAATAACGCCAGCACGAAGTAGGACTAATAGGAGATGGGCTTGAACTAACAGGAGGGCATCTAGAACTAACTAGGAGTGAGCTAGGGATAACATGGCCATCTCGAGTACAAACACTTGTGCTAAAAATATCATGGGCATGAAGTAGAACTAACTCGAGATGGGCTTGAAATAACAGGAAGACATATAGAACTAACAATGACTGAGATAGGCCTAACATGGGCCACAGAATAAATACTTGTTCTAGAAATAACGCCAGCTTGAAGTAGAACTAACTCGAGATGTTCCAGAACTAATAGCAGGACAACTAGAACTAACTCGATAGGGGATAGAACTAACAGTATGACAACTAGAACTAACTCGATAGGGGAGATGTCAGTTCTAACCGTTGTGAATTCTATTACAGCTCTATGCGAGGTCAAATTTGTTAGGTCCAAACGATATCTTGTTAGTTCTAACCTATTTGTAGTCAATACTATTTAACATGGGCCACAGAACAAACACTTGTGCTAGGTAGAAATAACGCCAGCTTGAAGTAGAACTAACTCGAGATGTTCTAGAACTAACAGTAGGACAACTAGAACTAACTCGATTTGTCAAACTTTATTTATCATTCTCACCATTGGAATATAATACTCTTAAGCTTTTAATATAAAGCTGTTGAATTGGATTATTAACACTTTGAAATATATATCTTTGCTTGTCATGCTTTCATTGCTATCATGTTTGATTTCAGATACCTATTGCTTGTGATTCCTCTTGTTCTCACTTTGGGAGTTTCTGGCATATGCAAAGTGCAGTTTGTGTTGCTGGTTTAATCACAGAAGTTTTTGTTACCTATATGCATGGTGGGGTTTGTTGCATCATTTTCATCTCAATCTGTTCAATTTTGTATTTGAACTCAGACTTTACACATAAGTCCCTGTATTCTTCTCAAACTTTTGCATTACATTTTCAAACAGCAGATTACAATGTTTATGACAACAAGGGAAATACTAAATATTCCTAAAACAACAATACATTTCTTCAAGTAAACAACTTGTTGGTTTGCAAGCTTTAATTCTCTTCGCAAGTGCTTGGTTTCCACATCTTTAACTTGCGAAACTGATTGAGGAGAGGGACATTCAAAATTTATCTTACGCTGGTTGTTATCATGATGCTCTTCTGCCCACCTGAAATACTGGCATTGCCTATTTGGATAGTTGGCGCAGCCCCAAAAGTATTTGCCCTTGTTTACTCCTGTTTTGCAAAGCTTTAGTGGTGTCGGTATGTTACAGTAGCACGTTACCTCTGCAGCTAATTCATGAGAGTCTTGGCTTGTTTCCATGTCGCAGCTTTAATTGCCTCTATGCTCAAGTATTTTTGCCCAGCTTTCTTGCAATTTTATGAGAGAATATGTTGAGGAGGATGGAGTTGATCCCAACTATATAAGTGCAGGGGTGGGGTAAATTGTTTCCGTTGGCAAAATATTGCTGTTTTGAGTTGTGGTTTTTTGACCGTTGCACAATTTTTACCGTTGCTGGTTTCAGTTGGTTTTTTGGGGAGGCAAGCTCACCGCTTGAACTTGCTGAGCTGGTTTCCTATATTTGAGGCTGTGCAATACGAACAGGTGAAATGCAAGAAATATGACAAAGGACAATACATTTCTTTATTGCAAAGAGTTGAAACGAACACAATAAATGTGAAATTTGATTTCAATCCCTTGATTTCCATGTTGAAACGAACATAATACTTCAAATCTGAGAAAACACGTTGAAATGATGGGAATTTGTTTTCGTGGTGCATTGCTGGTTTCTTTTTTTTTGCGGAAAACAACCGAACAGGCCTTAACATGAAATCGATTTACTGCTAGTTCTAGGCCAAATTCCATTTTAGGTCAAATCTGTTATTTCTAATCGATTTCATGTTAGTTCTAATTGATTTCTTGTTAGTTCAGATGAATTTCAAGCTAGTTCTAACACAAACAGTCGTTAGTGATTTTTTCTTAATTGTGTTATGTTATTTGTTGATGTTTCTATTGATTTAGTTAATGATTATTTGTTTTGTTTATGTTATTTATTTGCAGCGCTTGCCAATGACAATATAGATTGTGGCCCGCCTCCTCAACGGCCGCCGTCATCGAACTAACACATGTGTTTCGGATAGGATCCCAATTGACAATCCTTCCGGAGATAATGTTTTGATGGTTGACCCCATCTACCAGGTAGAACAAACAATATCTCAGCTATAAGTAACATACGCAAAAGAACCCACATTTGCAGTAGAACTTGTGTTAGCTGGAGGTAGAACTAACAAGAGAACATATAGAACTAACACGGGAGCCGCTATAACTAACATAGGCATTGGAACCAACATTTATACTAGATCCAATGCTAGCTAGAGGTAGAACTAACACGAGAATAGCTAGAACTAATACGGTAGCAGTTAGAACTAACAATTACACAACTAGAACTAACAATTACACAGTAGAACTAACACCATAGGGTTAGGTGGTTTTCGTTGATCCAGTGTGCGAGCCGGTGGGGTTATCTGGATGAGGAGCATTGGCAGTGGGGGGAGCATTGGCGGTGGGGAGAGCCCTCGGCAAATTGGATCCCCCGACCCCTTGGTTCTGGAGGAACAGCAACCATTGGTCTCTCTCAACAGTCATGTGCCTGCCGTCCCAACTAACCTCCTGTAACTCTGGGTCAGTATTAAAAGGCTGCGCACGCGGGGCCTCTAAGCTTATGCGAGTGGGTCCCTCAGTCCTCTCCAAATCCCCCCTGCCGAGTACCTCCGTGACGACGTGGCCTTCCCTTAGGATCCCGTCAACTGGGGAGATGTAACGAAAACGAACATGCTTTGGGACATCAGATAAATCCCTAATCTTCAGAAGCACTTTCAACTCTTTGAAGTTATCATGTGTTATTTCACCACAAGAGCTCATGATGCATTCACCGATACCATCGAGCAGAGATTGCAGAAAGTCAAAATCCCAAAGATGGTATGGGAGGTGGAATAGGTGGATCCATACTGGAAAAGGTTGGGGAACCGTTGAAAGCCTGAGATCCTCCTTCCATCGGCGGAATCTGCCCGTAAAGGTGCCCCCATCTACCAAGCCGAGCTCTGTGGCTTGGGTAAGAAGGGCGACAGATGGAAACTGCACCATGAAGCTCTTTCCTGGTGCTTCTTTGATTTGATAGGGCCATGAACTACGATTGAAGCGAAAAGCCAGCATCTCTCTGAGCTCCTGGACGGATGGATGGCCAGACCTAAGATTGAAGATTGCGAACGCGGAGAGATGTAGGATGGTGCTGGCGGTGTTGGCAGGGACGGTAAGCATCCTTGGAGGGGCACGAGAAGTAATACCGTGATGATAATCTCGAGAGGTATGCCCTGACCCATGGCAGTATGTACAGGTGCCATCCATAGCCATCTGTGATGGTTTATGACAGAGATTGAAGACGCTGGACTTAGGTATTCGTTTGGGGATGAGGGATTTAGAGAGGCGCCTGTTCTGGTGTAAAAATTTTAACACCCTTTCCTGAACTGGAAAGACGCGGATATATGATGTGATCTGTTGGGGTGATAGACATGTCTTGGAAAGCAGCGAACATATAAATGATGTAACATCTAGAACTAACACTTACTCAAATAGAGCGCTAGCGAAATTAGAACTGACTGTAAGTATACTAGAACTAACATTGAATCAATAAGAACTAACGTAGCATCTATAACCAGCTTGGGCGATAGAAATAGCGGGGGCTGCGGTTAGAACTAACACTTTAAATCTAGGATTACCTGCATATAAATGCCTACTAACATTGAAACAATTAGAACTAACGTTGTAAGTATTTTCATGTTGAATATTTCCTTTTTTACCTTCAACTTGAGCAAATACTGATTGAATAATATGTTTCTTATGAACTCAGAAAACTTTACTTCGTTCTGTTCCTCGAATTTCAAGTAGAACAGCTTTTTTGCAGGAGTTTCAATTAGAACTATCACGAAAACAACTAGATCTAACACGAGATGGAGTAGAACTAACACGATACGGTTCGTAACTGACTGTATATAAGTTAGTTCTAAGTCGTGCTGGCGAACATTATGACAATTAGAACTAACGTTGTAAGTATTTTCATGTTGAATATTTCCTTTTTTACTTTCAACTTGAGCAAATACTGATTGAATAATATGTTTCTTATGAACTCAGAAAACTTTACTTCGTTATCCTCCTTCGTATTTCAAGTAGAACCAGCTTTTTTGCTTGAGTTTCAATTAGAACTATCACCAAAACAACTAGATCTAACACGAGATGGAGTAGAACTAACACGATACGGTTCGTAACTGACTGTATATAAGTTAGTTCTAAGTCGTGCTGGCGAACATTATGACAATTAGAACTAACGTTGTAAGTTATTGCTCTGATATAGAGGTAGATGAACACACCACAGTCATAGCTGCAACATAAAATGATAAATTAGACATTTTCGTTATATCGAATACTAACACAATTTAGGGCCATGAACTAACCGCCCTCTTTGTTGCTCGCATTTGATGGCTCGGTATTTAAATACTCTGCGAACATTTTCCTTAACAAAATCAACTTGCAGTTCATCAAAATAGTTTATGATTTTATTAACAGGCTCCATCCAAGTTTCGTGGCCAGCTGAACTGTAGTGTTTGACAATCTTTTCTTTCAGGTCAACCAGAACAAGATGCCAGTGATCGTCCCTGACCAAGGGGATCAACAGGTGCTCTATACGGACAGCGGTATATATTTTAATATATGTCAAAAATAGCTCGTAATGTTCCGCCCCGACGCCATAGAGTGAGTGCTGTAAACAAAGTAATGTATGGGTTGAACTTAAAAGGGAGAATTCAGGATTACGCATGATGGATGATGGAACAAACATGATATAACCAGAACTAACACTGTGCCAAATAGGATTAACATGAATAATGGTAGAACTAACATGACACATGGCAGAACTAACATTGAGCGAACTAGAACTAACATGACTCATGATAGAACTAACACGTTAATTGAGAACTGACATGTACTTACAAGAAAGAACACTGAGACGACTCCAAATTTTTTGTCATATGCCTCTTGCTGAAGCGTGTCCAACAATGACTCTTCCATCTGTAACATCAATGAAACATTAAAATACAATACGCGAAAGACATTATCAATTATTAAGCATGTATAAACTAACCTTGTCATCAAGCTTGCCACCACGAAGCAAATACAACAGCTCTTCTCTGTTTATATGGCTGTTGGCTGTTCTTATGACATCATATCTCCTGAAAAGCATAACAAAACATGAATTAGGACTAACAATGGGACGAACTAGCATATAAATGGTCAATTGAAACTTACCCGTGAATCTTTTAGGAGCAAAATTTGGTTAGACAATTATTTTCAGCCGTATCGAGTCTGGCTGATACTGTAGATGATATCCTAAAATTATGTACAAAGGCACCAGAACTATTTATTATGCGGATGTCAAAAAAATCAGGGTTTGAAACCTCTTTATTTAGCTCGCCCAATAAAACTTTCTCCTCCGCTGACATTGGCTTCAACCTCAACGCATGGTTTGAAACCTCTTTATTTAGCTCGCCCAATAAAACTTTCTCCTCCGCTGACATTGGCTTCAACCTCAACGCATCCCAAGTGGGATATTGGTTGCCGGGGTAAAAATGGGAAGCTTTCTTCTCTGTATGTACATATTCAGGACTTGATATGAGATCTATCATTTCTTTTTGCTTTTTCTTTCCTTTTCCCTCTGTGTAAGGGGTCCTCTTCCATTTAGATCTCTTGCTTTCCCTTTTCGGCGGTGGACTACCTGCCTTGGGCTTATTCCTTGGTGGAGCTGCTTCATCTGTCTCCGATTGCACATTCCTTGACAGATCTTCTATAATCTTGTCCACCTGGTGTGAAGTATCTACATCCATAGCCGCATTGCTATCTACATCCCCCCCTTCTCCACCAACATGCTCCCCTCCCATATCAACAGGCTCCTCCCCTTTATGTACAATCTCCTCAGCCCTACTCTCTACATTCTCCCCTTCTCTACCAACAATATCCTCCTTTTTATGTACAATCCCCTCTTCGTTATCAACATGCTCCTTTACCCTATCTGCATTCTCCACTTCCCTATCTACATTTTCATCCACCTTATCTACATCCTCCTCAGCATTGCTATCTACATCCCCCCCTTCTCCACCAACATGCTCCCCTCCCATATCAACAGGCTCCTCCCCTTTATGTACAATCTCCTCAGCCCTACTCTCTACATTCTCCCCTTCTCTACCAACATGCTCGTCTTCAGTGGCTACAATCTCCTCCTTTTTATGTACAATCCCCTCTTCGTTATCAACATGCTCCTTTACCCTATCTGCATTCTCCACTTCCCTATCTACATTTTCATCCACCTTATCTACATCCTCCTCAATCTTATTATCTACAATAATATCTTCTCTATCTACACTCTCCTCATCTTTATTCTCGGGGGCTTCATCCACAACTTTGCCTTCCATTGTGGTGACCCCCAAATCAACATCGCACCCATGTACAACAAAATCATCAACAGGCTCCTCAGCAACCTCTTCAACATTCTTATGTACAGCTTCTTGCATGGTGGCGCCTTCCTTATGTGCTCTGCTTGATTTGCCATGCTGTTCCTCCTCAGTTACCCGTGTCTTCAACTTCCTCCTATCCACAATTTTCTGTTTGATATTTGCCTTTAGCACCACCGGGTCTATAATCTCATCATGGCTTCCAAGCTTTTGAACTATTGTGTTTAGCCTGTTGATCTCAATCATAAATTCTTTACAATATGTACTCTTGCTCTGCTTTGTGGCAGATAGTATTCGTTTGAGACATTTAGCAGAATTTCTCCAAAAAGCAAGCTGCTGCTCAATGGGTAGATTCTCCACCTCTTCATCATCAATGGAATCGTCAATATGCTTTGCAATGATCTGAGATGGTTTGGAGATTATATTATAAAATAGGATTAGAACTAACATGGATGTTGTTTACATTTAACGTGAAATAAGTTAGACTTAACATTGTACTTACATAGCCTATTGATAAGTTCTTCCTCGTTTCCTCCTCATTCGCCTTCCTCTTTGCCTTAGGCTTATGATGCACTCCTTCGCCCCTCGGTACCGCGGGAAGTGCACGTATATTTGAAGGAGCAGGCCCTACTTCCACAATAGGCCTATGGACAAAAGCTATTGAAGCTGCCTTAGCCTTTGATGTTATTGTCCTCACCCTCAGAGATGAGACTTTCACATCCGCTGAAGCCCAACATGTCATTGGAGGTTTGGAGTAGTCGACGTAGGCATATTTCTTTATGCCGGTCATCTCGTAGTACCAAAGCTGTAACAAATACATTAAGCACTCAAATTAGAACGCGCAAGGCATGAATTAGAACTAAAATGATTAGCGATTTAAAATAAAACATGGGTGCAGCTAGAACTAACATGCTAAAAGTTAGAACTCACATGGCATAAATTGGAACTAACATGATCTCTGTTAGTTCTAACTTATGTCCACAGATAGAACCAACATGACCCAAATTAGAACTAACATGAAATAAGTTAGAACTAACATGGAAAAAACTAGAACTAACATGACCATACATTAGAACTCACATGACATAAATCAGAACAAAAATACTTGCTGAGTGAGTAAAACATGGAACTTACACACAATAGTGTCATGCAACCTGGGACATGTGTCATCCCTGACTTCTTCTTGCCCTTCAAAGCAACCCCAATGCCCCTGATAATTTCTGAATAAATTAATTGGGCCCATGCAACTCCATTGACCCTCTCAATGCTATCCAGGTACCTGAGTATAGGTCTAGGGATACCCTCCCCGCATCTGGGGCACCATATCAAAGAGCATTGGTACAGAATTTGCAGCAGAACAAAGTCTTGGATATCCTGCTGTTCTGTAGATTCCACAAGCCTCTCCAGTTGCCCTTCGAGGTAACTGCGATGGGTCTTTGTTCCTTTTTTTAACTTCTTCCCCTCTTCAGTCTTGAAAAGAGGAGCGAAGTATTGCACCCAGATTCTGTTTTTTGAGTCCCGATTGATACTTGGGACTTCTCCATTAACTGGGAAATATGTATGGTTGTGGACCCATTGTATATCAAATATAACTCTTTTTACCCCACCAGTCTTTGAATCAGGGATAGAAAATTCGCCATTGGCTTCATCATAATAGCTCAGCAGCAGTTCCAGTAAGGGGCGATCAGGCGCAGGAGGCCCAAATAAAATATAGTGCTCAAATATAGAGCCACGGTACGCATCCCTGTGCCACTGGCGCATCTTCGGGGCAATCCGCTTCATGAATTTCCAATACGCCCCGAAGTTGGCATTTAGCCTTATTTTTTCATCTGATTCAGTTCCAGCAAGCTTTTTCCTGTAAAGAAATAAAATTTTCAAGTTAAATTAGAACTAACGCCCACTAAAATTAGACCTAACACTAACGTCATCTAATAGAACTAACGCGGGCTGTTATAAAACTAACATGAACTCAATCTATAACTAACATTGACTCAAACTAGAACCAACGTGGGCTGTGCTTGAACCTATCACTGTTTAGTTCTAATTGAAATTAGGGCAAATTACGTCAGGTCTCAAAATAGTGAATAAAACCTAGCACATACTGCTTTTTTGGGGACGGTTCGCTGGTACGTCCAACCTCTGCCCTTTTTCTTTCCCGGTCTCGCGTTTCGACTGCCTGCCTTTGCATGACCAAGAGGGTTTGAGTGGCTTCCTCCGCGCTGCCAATCCCAGATGAACCATCTTTTCCCTTCGAATCGGCGCAATGAGCGACTTCGGAATCGTTAACGGATTCTACTTCCGCGGACGACATTTTTCCGGCGATATCCTTACCACTGTTGAAATCCGTCGAGAAAATTGGAAGTTGGAGAGTTTTGGCTCCTAAATTGAAAATTGGAAGTTGGTGGAAGAGAGAGAGAGAGAGAGTGAGAAAGGGTACTTGAGTAGGGAGGGGGCGCGGTAACCCATGTTAGTCCTTTCAGATGGGCAAGTTCGTAAATAATTTAATAATTTTGGTATATCAAATTGTTACGGTTATATATTATATTATATTTTTAAAATAACCTTATTTTATTATTAATATAACATAATATTATACTATTGTCATTATAATATAATCATTCATATAATATAATATTTTTAATAATGTTAATATTATTTTATGACTGGTATGTTACTAATAAATTAATGTGTTATAAATATTCTAATATTATGTAATATACTATGGTCTTTAATAGGGCTGAGATTATTAATAGTAATTTAATAATATATTAGTAATTTATGATATATATAAATAGGTGTTGTGAATATATTATCTTTACATTAACATATTTTACCAATAAATTATGTTAGATATTACATTAACATGTCAACTCTATATGCATTACATTTAATATATTATGCTAGATATTGTATTAACACCTCCTCAGACTCAAAACCAAAACACCAAAATTAAAACTTATTTTAGGTGTTTAGGAAAAGTGATAATGTTTTGGGTTGAAGACGATTTAGCTCAAAAAACACCATGGAATCCATACGGGAGCCTAAGTCATTTGTTTTACTGGTTTTGTTAGTTCTTGCTTAGATGTTGTTAGTTCTATCATCTTCCGTGTTAAGTCTAAGGGCACTCATGTTAGTTCTATAGCCGGCTAGCGCTAGTTAGAGCTTAAGTATTGGATCTAGCGTCTTTGTTCGTTCCAACTTAGTTGTTGTAAGTTCTCGCTTCTCCAGTGATAGATCCAGCTGTTCTCGTGTTATTTCCACCTCCATATAACTTTAAGTTCTAGTTTAAGTGTTGGGTCTATTGTACTTAATGAGTTATGTCATCTTATAATTATTACATATTATTTTCAAATAGTTAAATAATTTAATAATTTTGGTATATCAAATTGTTACGGTTATATATTATATTATATTTTTAAAATAACCTTATTTTATTATTAATATAACATAATATTATACTATTGTCATTATAATATAATCATTCATATAATATAATATTTTTAATAATGTTAATATTATTTTATGACTGGTATGTTACTAATAAATTAATGTGTTATAAATATTCTAATATTATGTAATATACTATGGTCTTTAATAGGGCTGAGATTATTAATAGTAATTTAATAATATATTAGTAATTTATGATATATATAAATAGGTGTTGTGAATATATTATCTTTACATTAACATATTTTACCAATAAATTATGTTAGATATTACATTAACATGTCAACTCTATATGCATTACATTTAATATATTATGCTAGATATTGTATTAACACCTCCTCAGACTCAAAACCAAAACACCAAAATTAAAACTTATTTTAGGTGTTTAGGAAAAGTGATAATGTTTTGGGTTGAAGACGATTTAGCTCAAAAAACACCATGGAATCCATACGGGAGCCTAAGTCATTTGTTTTACTGGTTTTGTTAGTTCTTGCTTAGATGTTGTTAGTTCTATCATCTTCCGTGTTAAGTCTAAGGGCACTCATGTTAGTTCTATAGCCGGCTAGCGCTAGTTAGAGCTTAAGTATTGGATCTAGCGTCTTTGTTCGTTCCAACTTAGTTGTTGTAAGTTCTCGCTTCTCCAGTGATAGATCCAGCTGTTCTCGTGTTATTTCCACCTCCATATAACTTTAAGTTCTAGTTTAAGTGTTGGGTCTATTGTACTTAATGAGTTATGTCATCTTATAATTATTACATATTATTTTCAAATAGTTAAATAATTTAATAATTTTGGTATATCAAATTGTTACGGTTATATATTATATTATATTTTTAAAATAACCTTATTTTATTATTAATATAACATAATATTATACTATTGTCATTATAATATAATCATTCATATAATATAATATTTTTAATAATGTTAATATTATTTTATGACTGGTATGTTACTAATAAATTAATGTGTTATAAATATTCTAATATTATGTAATATACTATGGTCTTTAATAGGGCTGAGATTATTAATAGTAATTTAATAATATATTAGTAATTTATGATATATATAAATAGGTGTTGTGAATATATTATCTTTACATTAACATATTTTACCAATAAATTATGTTAGATATTACATTAACATGTCAACTCTATATGCATTACATTTAATATATTATGCTAGATATTGTATTAACACCTCCTCAGACTCAAAACCAAAACACCAAAATTAAAACTTATTTTAGGTGTTTAGGAAAAGTGATAATGTTTTGGGTTGAAGACGATTTAGCTCAAAAAACACCATGGAATCCATACGGGAGCCTAAGTCATTTGTTTTACTGGTTTTGTTAGTTCTTGCTTAGATGTTGTTAGTTCTATCATCTTCCGTGTTAAGTCTAAGGGCACTCATGTTAGTTCTATAGCCGGCTAGCGCTAGTTAGAGCTTAAGTATTGGATCTAGCGTCTTTGTTCGTTCCAACTTAGTTGTTGTAAGTTCTCGCTTCTCCAGTGATAGATCCAGCTGTTCTCGTGTTATTTCCACCTCCATATAACTTTAAGTTCTAGTTTAAGTGTTGGGTCTATTGTACTTAATGAGTTATGTCATCTTATAATTATTACATATTATTTTCAAATAGTTAAATAATTTAATAATTTTGGTATATCAAATTGTTACGGTTATATATTATATTATATTTTTAAAATAACCTTATTTTATTATTAATATAACATAATATTATACTATTGTCATTATAATATAATCATTCATATAATATAATATTTTTAATAATGTTAATATTATTTTATGACTGGTATGTTACTAATAAATTAATGTGTTATAAATATTCTAATATTATGTAATATACTATGGTCTTTAATAGGGCTGAGATTATTAATAGTAATTTAATAATATATTAGTAATTTATGATATATATAAATAGGTGTTGTGAATATATTATCTTTACATTAACATATTTTACCAATAAATTATGTTAGATATTACATTAACATGTCAACTCTATATGCATTACATTTAATATATTATGCTAGATATTGTATTAACACCTCCTCAGACTCAAAACCAAAACACCAAAATTAAAACTTATTTTAGGTGTTTAGGAAAAGTGATAATGTTTTGGGTTGAAGACGATTTAGCTCAAAAAACACCATGGAATCCATACGGGAGCCTAAGTCATTTGTTTTACTGGTTTTGTTAGTTCTTGCTTAGATGTTGTTAGTTCTATCATCTTCCGTGTTAAGTCTAAGGGCACTCATGTTAGTTCTATAGCCGGCTAGCGCTAGTTAGAGCTTAAGTATTGGATCTAGCGTCTTTGTTCGTTCCAACTTAGTTGTTGTAAGTTCTCGCTTCTCCAGTGATAGATCCAGCTGTTCTCGTGTTATTTCCACCTCCATATAACTTTAAGTTCTAGTTTAAGTGTTGGGTCTATTGTACTTAATGAGTTATGTCATCTTATAATTATTACATATTATTTTCAAATAGTTAAATAATTTAATAATTTTGGTATATCAAATTGTTACGGTTATATATTATATTATATTTTTAAAATAACCTTATTTTATTATTAATATAACATAATATTATACTATTGTCATTATAATATAATCATTCATATAATATAATATTTTTAATAATGTTAATATTATTTTATGACTGGTATGTTACTAATAAATTAATGTGTTATAAATATTCTAATATTATGTAATATACTATGGTCTTTAATAGGGCTGAGATTATTAATAGTAATTTAATAATATATTAGTAATTTATGATATATATAAATAGGTGTTGTGAATATATTATCTTTACATTAACATATTTTACCAATAAATTATGTTAGATATTACATTAACATGTCAACTCTATATGCATTACATTTAATATATTATGCTAGATATTGTATTAACACCTCCTCAGACTCAAAACCAAAACACCAAAATTAAAACTTATTTTAGGTGTTTAGGAAAAGTGATAATGTTTTGGGTTGAAGACGATTTAGCTCAAAAAACACCATGGAATCCATACGGGAGCCTAAGTCATTTGTTTTACTGGTTTTGTTAGTTCTTGCTTAGATGTTGTTAGTTCTATCATCTTCCGTGTTAAGTCTAAGGGCACTCATGTTAGTTCTATAGCCGGCTAGCGCTAGTTAGAGCTTAAGTATTGGATCTAGCGTCTTTGTTCGTTCCAACTTAGTTGTTGTAAGTTCTCGCTTCTCCAGTGATAGATCCAGCTGTTCTCGTGTTATTTCCACCTCCATATAACTTTAAGTTCTAGTTTAAGTGTTGGGTCTATTGTACTTAATGAGTTATGTCATCTTATAATTATTACATATTATTTTCAAATAGTTAAATAATTTAATAATTTTGGTATATCAAATTGTTACGGTTATATATTATATTATATTTTTAAAATAACCTTATTTTATTATTAATATAACATAATATTATACTATTGTCATTATAATATAATCATTCATATAATATAATATTTTTAATAATGTTAATATTATTTTATGACTGGTATGTTACTAATAAATTAATGTGTTATAAATATTCTAATATTATGTAATATACTATGGTCTTTAATAGGGCTGAGATTATTAATAGTAATTTAATAATATATTAGTAATTTATGATATATATAAATAGGTGTTGTGAATATATTATCTTTACATTAACATATTTTACCAATAAATTATGTTAGATATTACATTAACATGTCAACTCTATATGCATTACATTTAATATATTATGCTAGATATTGTATTAACACCTCCTCAGACTCAAAACCAAAACACCAAAATTAAAACTTATTTTAGGTGTTTAGGAAAAGTGATAATGTTTTGGGTTGAAGACGATTTAGCTCAAAAAACACCATGGAATCCATACGGGAGCCTAAGTCATTTGTTTTACTGGTTTTGTTAGTTCTTGCTTAGATGTTGTTAGTTCTATCATCTTCCGTGTTAAGTCTAAGGGCACTCATGTTAGTTCTATAGCCGGCTAGCGCTAGTTAGAGCTTAAGTATTGGATCTAGCGTCTTTGTTCGTTCCAACTTAGTTGTTGTAAGTTCTCGCTTCTCCAGTGATAGATCCAGCTGTTCTCGTGTTATTTCCACCTCCATATAACTTTAAGTTCTAGTTTAAGTGTTGGGTCTATTGTACTTAATGAGTTATGTCATCTTATAATTATTACATATTATTTTCAAATAGTTAAATAATTTAATAATTTTGGTATATCAAATTGTTACGGTTATATATTATATTATATTTTTAAAATAACCTTATTTTATTATTAATATAACATAATATTATACTATTGTCATTATAATATAATCATTCATATAATATAATATTTTTAATAATGTTAATATTATTTTATGACTGGTATGTTACTAATAAATTAATGTGTTATAAATATTCTAATATTATGTAATATACTATGGTCTTTAATAGGGCTGAGATTATTAATAGTAATTTAATAATATATTAGTAATTTATGATATATATAAATAGGTGTTGTGAATATATTATCTTTACATTAACATATTTTACCAATAAATTATGTTAGATATTACATTAACATGTCAACTCTATATGCATTACATTTAATATATTATGCTAGATATTGTATTAACACCTCCTCAGACTCAAAACCAAAACACCAAAATTAAAACTTATTTTAGGTGTTTAGGAAAAGTGATAATGTTTTGGGTTGAAGACGATTTAGCTCAAAAAACACCATGGAATCCATACGGGAGCCTAAGTCATTTGTTTTACTGGTTTTGTTAGTTCTTGCTTAGATGTTGTTAGTTCTATCATCTTCCGTGTTAAGTCTAAGGGCACTCATGTTAGTTCTATAGCCGGCTAGCGCTAGTTAGAGCTTAAGTATTGGATCTAGCGTCTTTGTTCGTTCCAACTTAGTTGTTGTAAGTTCTCGCTTCTCCAGTGATAGATCCAGCTGTTCTCGTGTTATTTCCACCTCCATATAACTTTAAGTTCTAGTTTAAGTGTTGGGTCTATTGTACTTAATGAGTTATGTCATCTTATAATTATTACATATTATTTTCAAATAGTTAAATAATTTAATAATTTTGGTATATCAAATTGTTACGGTTATATATTATATTATATTTTTAAAATAACCTTATTTTATTATTAATATAACATAATATTATACTATTGTCATTATAATATAATCATTCATATAATATAATATTTTTAATAATGTTAATATTATTTTATGACTGGTATGTTACTAATAAATTAATGTGTTATAAATATTCTAATATTATGTAATATACTATGGTCTTTAATAGGGCTGAGATTATTAATAGTAATTTAATAATATATTAGTAATTTATGATATATATAAATAGGTGTTGTGAATATATTATCTTTACATTAACATATTTTACCAATAAATTATGTTAGATATTACATTAACATGTCAACTCTATATGCATTACATTTAATATATTATGCTAGATATTGTATTAACACCTCCTCAGACTCAAAACCAAAACACCAAAATTAAAACTTATTTTAGGTGTTTAGGAAAAGTGATAATGTTTTGGGTTGAAGACGATTTAGCTCAAAAAACACCATGGAATCCATACGGGAGCCTAAGTCATTTGTTTTACTGGTTTTGTTAGTTCTTGCTTAGATGTTGTTAGTTCTATCATCTTCCGTGTTAAGTCTAAGGGCACTCATGTTAGTTCTATAGCCGGCTAGCGCTAGTTAGAGCTTAAGTATTGGATCTAGCGTCTTTGTTCGTTCCAACTTAGTTGTTGTAAGTTCTCGCTTCTCCAGTGATAGATCCAGCTGTTCTCGTGTTATTTCCACCTCCATATAACTTTAAGTTCTAGTTTAAGTGTTGGGTCTATTGTACTTAATGAGTTATGTCATCTTATAATTATTACATATTATTTTCAAATAGTTAAATAATTTAATAATTTTGGTATATCAAATTGTTACGGTTATATATTATATTATATTTTTAAAATAACCTTATTTTATTATTAATATAACATAATATTATACTATTGTCATTATAATATAATCATTCATATAATATAATATTTTTAATAATGTTAATATTATTTTATGACTGGTATGTTACTAATAAATTAATGTGTTATAAATATTCTAATATTATGTAATATACTATGGTCTTTAATAGGGCTGAGATTATTAATAGTAATTTAATAATATATTAGTAATTTATGATATATATAAATAGGTGTTGTGAATATATTATCTTTACATTAACATATTTTACCAATAAATTATGTTAGATATTACATTAACATGTCAACTCTATATGCATTACATTTAATATATTATGCTAGATATTGTATTAACACCTCCTCAGACTCAAAACCAAAACACCAAAATTAAAACTTATTTTAGGTGTTTAGGAAAAGTGATAATGTTTTGGGTTGAAGACGATTTAGCTCAAAAAACACCATGGAATCCATACGGGAGCCTAAGTCATTTGTTTTACTGGTTTTGTTAGTTCTTGCTTAGATGTTGTTAGTTCTATCATCTTCCGTGTTAAGTCTAAGGGCACTCATGTTAGTTCTATAGCCGGCTAGCGCTAGTTAGAGCTTAAGTATTGGATCTAGCGTCTTTGTTCGTTCCAACTTAGTTGTTGTAAGTTCTCGCTTCTCCAGTGATAGATCCAGCTGTTCTCGTGTTATTTCCACCTCCATATAACTTTAAGTTCTAGTTTAAGTGTTGGGTCTATTGTACTTAATGAGTTATGTCATCTTATAATTATTACATATTATTTTCAAATAGTTAAATAATTTAATAATTTTGGTATATCAAATTGTTACGGTTATATATTATATTATATTTTTAAAATAACCTTATTTTATTATTAATATAACATAATATTATACTATTGTCATTATAATATAATCATTCATATAATATAATATTTTTAATAATGTTAATATTATTTTATGACTGGTATGTTACTAATAAATTAATGTGTTATAAATATTCTAATATTATGTAATATACTATGGTCTTTAATAGGGCTGAGATTATTAATAGTAATTTAATAATATATTAGTAATTTATGATATATATAAATAGGTGTTGTGAATATATTATCTTTACATTAACATATTTTACCAATAAATTATGTTAGATATTACATTAACATGTCAACTCTATATGCATTACATTTAATATATTATGCTAGATATTGTATTAACACCTCCTCAGACTCAAAACCAAAACACCAAAATTAAAACTTATTTTAGGTGTTTAGGAAAAGTGATAATGTTTTGGGTTGAAGACGATTTAGCTCAAAAAACACCATGGAATCCATACGGGAGCCTAAGTCATTTGTTTTACTGGTTTTGTTAGTTCTTGCTTAGATGTTGTTAGTTCTATCATCTTCCGTGTTAAGTCTAAGGGCACTCATGTTAGTTCTATAGCCGGCTAGCGCTAGTTAGAGCTTAAGTATTGGATCTAGCGTCTTTGTTCGTTCCAACTTAGTTGTTGTAAGTTCTCGCTTCTCCAGTGATAGATCCAGCTGTTCTCGTGTTATTTCCACCTCCATATAACTTTAAGTTCTAGTTTAAGTGTTGGGTCTATTGTACTTAATGAGTTATGTCATCTTATAATTATTACATATTATTTTCAAATAGTTAAATAATTTAATAATTTTGGTATATCAAATTGTTACGGTTATATATTATATTATATTTTTAAAATAACCTTATTTTATTATTAATATAACATAATATTATACTATTGTCATTATAATATAATCATTCATATAATATAATATTTTTAATAATGTTAATATTATTTTATGACTGGTATGTTACTAATAAATTAATGTGTTATAAATATTCTAATATTATGTAATATACTATGGTCTTTAATAGGGCTGAGATTATTAATAGTAATTTAATAATATATTAGTAATTTATGATATATATAAATAGGTGTTGTGAATATATTATCTTTACATTAACATATTTTACCAATAAATTATGTTAGATATTACATTAACATGTCAACTCTATATGCATTACATTTAATATATTATGCTAGATATTGTATTAACACCTCCTCAGACTCAAAACCAAAACACCAAAATTAAAACTTATTTTAGGTGTTTAGGAAAAGTGATAATGTTTTGGGTTGAAGACGATTTAGCTCAAAAAACACCATGGAATCCATACGGGAGCCTAAGTCATTTGTTTTACTGGTTTTGTTAGTTCTTGCTTAGATGTTGTTAGTTCTATCATCTTCCGTGTTAAGTCTAAGGGCACTCATGTTAGTTCTATAGCCGGCTAGCGCTAGTTAGAGCTTAAGTATTGGATCTAGCGTCTTTGTTCGTTCCAACTTAGTTGTTGTAAGTTCTCGCTTCTCCAGTGATAGATCCAGCTGTTCTCGTGTTATTTCCACCTCCATATAACTTTAAGTTCTAGTTTAAGTGTTGGGTCTATTGTACTTAATGAGTTATGTCATCTTATAATTATTACATATTATTTTCAAATAGTTAAATAATTTAATAATTTTGGTATATCAAATTGTTACGGTTATATATTATATTATATTTTTAAAATAACCTTATTTTATTATTAATATAACATAATATTATACTATTGTCATTATAATATAATCATTCATATAATATAATATTTTTAATAATGTTAATATTATTTTATGACTGGTATGTTACTAATAAATTAATGTGTTATAAATATTCTAATATTATGTAATATACTATGGTCTTTAATAGGGCTGAGATTATTAATAGTAATTTAATAATATATTAGTAATTTATGATATATATAAATAGGTGTTGTGAATATATTATCTTTACATTAACATATTTTACCAATAAATTATGTTAGATATTACATTAACATGTCAACTCTATATGCATTACATTTAATATATTATGCTAGATATTGTATTAACACCTCCTCAGACTCAAAACCAAAACACCAAAATTAAAACTTATTTTAGGTGTTTAGGAAAAGTGATAATGTTTTGGGTTGAAGACGATTTAGCTCAAAAAACACCATGGAATCCATACGGGAGCCTAAGTCATTTGTTTTACTGGTTTTGTTAGTTCTTGCTTAGATGTTGTTAGTTCTATCATCTTCCGTGTTAAGTCTAAGGGCACTCATGTTAGTTCTATAGCCGGCTAGCGCTAGTTAGAGCTTAAGTATTGGATCTAGCGTCTTTGTTCGTTCCAACTTAGTTGTTGTAAGTTCTCGCTTCTCCAGTGATAGATCCAGCTGTTCTCGTGTTATTTCCACCTCCATATAACTTTAAGTTCTAGTTTAAGTGTTGGGTCTATTGTACTTAATGAGTTATGTCATCTTATAATTATTACATATTATTTTCAAATAGTTAAATAATTTAATAATTTTGGTATATCAAATTGTTACGGTTATATATTATATTATATTTTTAAAATAACCTTATTTTATTATTAATATAACATAATATTATACTATTGTCATTATAATATAATCATTCATATAATATAATATTTTTAATAATGTTAATATTATTTTATGACTGGTATGTTACTAATAAATTAATGTGTTATAAATATTCTAATATTATGTAATATACTATGGTCTTTAATAGGGCTGAGATTATTAATAGTAATTTAATAATATATTAGTAATTTATGATATATATAAATAGGTGTTGTGAATATATTATCTTTACATTAACATATTTTACCAATAAATTATGTTAGATATTACATTAACATGTCAACTCTATATGCATTACATTTAATATATTATGCTAGATATTGTATTAACACCTCCTCAGACTCAAAACCAAAACACCAAAATTAAAACTTATTTTAGGTGTTTAGGAAAAGTGATAATGTTTTGGGTTGAAGACGATTTAGCTCAAAAAACACCATGGAATCCATACGGGAGCCTAAGTCATTTGTTTTACTGGTTTTGTTAGTTCTTGCTTAGATGTTGTTAGTTCTATCATCTTCCGTGTTAAGTCTAAGGGCACTCATGTTAGTTCTATAGCCGGCTAGCGCTAGTTAGAGCTTAAGTATTGGATCTAGCGTCTTTGTTCGTTCCAACTTAGTTGTTGTAAGTTCTCGCTTCTCCAGTGATAGATCCAGCTGTTCTCGTGTTATTTCCACCTCCATATAACTTTAAGTTCTAGTTTAAGTGTTGGGTCTATTGTACTTAATGAGTTATGTCATCTTATAATTATTACATATTATTTTCAAATAGTTAAATAATTTAATAATTTTGGTATATCAAATTGTTACGGTTATATATTATATTATATTTTTAAAATAACCTTATTTTATTATTAATATAACATAATATTATACTATTGTCATTATAATATAATCATTCATATAATATAATATTTTTAATAATGTTAATATTATTTTATGACTGGTATGTTACTAATAAATTAATGTGTTATAAATATTCTAATATTATGTAATATACTATGGTCTTTAATAGGGCTGAGATTATTAATAGTAATTTAATAATATATTAGTAATTTATGATATATATAAATAGGTGTTGTGAATATATTATCTTTACATTAACATATTTTACCAATAAATTATGTTAGATATTACATTAACATGTCAACTCTATATGCATTACATTTAATATATTATGCTAGATATTGTATTAACACCTCCTCAGACTCAAAACCAAAACACCAAAATTAAAACTTATTTTAGGTGTTTAGGAAAAGTGATAATGTTTTGGGTTGAAGACGATTTAGCTCAAAAAACACCATGGAATCCATACGGGAGCCTAAGTCATTTGTTTTACTGGTTTTGTTAGTTCTTGCTTAGATGTTGTTAGTTCTATCATCTTCCGTGTTAAGTCTAAGGGCACTCATGTTAGTTCTATAGCCGGCTAGCGCTAGTTAGAGCTTAAGTATTGGATCTAGCGTCTTTGTTCGTTCCAACTTAGTTGTTGTAAGTTCTCGCTTCTCCAGTGATAGATCCAGCTGTTCTCGTGTTATTTCCACCTCCATATAACTTTAAGTTCTAGTTTAAGTGTTGGGTCTATTGTACTTAATGAGTTATGTCATCTTATAATTATTACATATTATTTTCAAATAGTTAAATAATTTAATAATTTTGGTATATCAAATTGTTACGGTTATATATTATATTATATTTTTAAAATAACCTTATTTTATTATTAATATAACATAATATTATACTATTGTCATTATAATATAATCATTCATATAATATAATATTTTTAATAATGTTAATATTATTTTATGACTGGTATGTTACTAATAAATTAATGTGTTATAAATATTCTAATATTATGTAATATACTATGGTCTTTAATAGGGCTGAGATTATTAATAGTAATTTAATAATATATTAGTAATTTATGATATATATAAATAGGTGTTGTGAATATATTATCTTTACATTAACATATTTTACCAATAAATTATGTTAGATATTACATTAACATGTCAACTCTATATGCATTACATTTAATATATTATGCTAGATATTGTATTAACACCTCCTCAGACTCAAAACCAAAACACCAAAATTAAAACTTATTTTAGGTGTTTAGGAAAAGTGATAATGTTTTGGGTTGAAGACGATTTAGCTCAAAAAACACCATGGAATCCATACGGGAGCCTAAGTCATTTGTTTTACTGGTTTTGTTAGTTCTTGCTTAGATGTTGTTAGTTCTATCATCTTCCGTGTTAAGTCTAAGGGCACTCATGTTAGTTCTATAGCCGGCTAGCGCTAGTTAGAGCTTAAGTATTGGATCTAGCGTCTTTGTTCGTTCCAACTTAGTTGTTGTAAGTTCTCGCTTCTCCAGTGATAGATCCAGCTGTTCTCGTGTTATTTCCACCTCCATATAACTTTAAGTTCTAGTTTAAGTGTTGGGTCTATTGTACTTAATGAGTTATGTCATCTTATAATTATTACATATTATTTTCAAATAGTTAAATAATTTAATAATTTTGGTATATCAAATTGTTACGGTTATATATTATATTATATTTTTAAAATAACCTTATTTTATTATTAATATAACATAATATTATACTATTGTCATTATAATATAATCATTCATATAATATAATATTTTTAATAATGTTAATATTATTTTATGACTGGTATGTTACTAATAAATTAATGTGTTATAAATATTCTAATATTATGTAATATACTATGGTCTTTAATAGGGCTGAGATTATTAATAGTAATTTAATAATATATTAGTAATTTATGATATATATAAATAGGTGTTGTGAATATATTATCTTTACATTAACATATTTTACCAATAAATTATGTTAGATATTACATTAACATGTCAACTCTATATGCATTACATTTAATATATTATGCTAGATATTGTATTAACACCTCCTCAGACTCAAAACCAAAACACCAAAATTAAAACTTATTTTAGGTGTTTAGGAAAAGTGATAATGTTTTGGGTTGAAGACGATTTAGCTCAAAAAACACCATGGAATCCATACGGGAGCCTAAGTCATTTGTTTTACTGGTTTTGTTAGTTCTTGCTTAGATGTTGTTAGTTCTATCATCTTCCGTGTTAAGTCTAAGGGCACTCATGTTAGTTCTATAGCCGGCTAGCGCTAGTTAGAGCTTAAGTATTGGATCTAGCGTCTTTGTTCGTTCCAACTTAGTTGTTGTAAGTTCTCGCTTCTCCAGTGATAGATCCAGCTGTTCTCGTGTTATTTCCACCTCCATATAACTTTAAGTTCTAGTTTAAGTGTTGGGTCTATTGTACTTAATGAGTTATGTCATCTTATAATTATTACATATTATTTTCAAATAGTTAAATAATTTAATAATTTTGGTATATCAAATTGTTACGGTTATATATTATATTATATTTTTAAAATAACCTTATTTTATTATTAATATAACATAATATTATACTATTGTCATTATAATATAATCATTCATATAATATAATATTTTTAATAATGTTAATATTATTTTATGACTGGTATGTTACTAATAAATTAATGTGTTATAAATATTCTAATATTATGTAATATACTATGGTCTTTAATAGGGCTGAGATTATTAATAGTAATTTAATAATATATTAGTAATTTATGATATATATAAATAGGTGTTGTGAATATATTATCTTTACATTAACATATTTTACCAATAAATTATGTTAGATATTACATTAACATGTCAACTCTATATGCATTACATTTAATATATTATGCTAGATATTGTATTAACACCTCCTCAGACTCAAAACCAAAACACCAAAATTAAAACTTATTTTAGGTGTTTAGGAAAAGTGATAATGTTTTGGGTTGAAGACGATTTAGCTCAAAAAACACCATGGAATCCATACGGGAGCCTAAGTCATTTGTTTTACTGGTTTTGTTAGTTCTTGCTTAGATGTTGTTAGTTCTATCATCTTCCGTGTTAAGTCTAAGGGCACTCATGTTAGTTCTATAGCCGGCTAGCGCTAGTTAGAGCTTAAGTATTGGATCTAGCGTCTTTGTTCGTTCCAACTTAGTTGTTGTAAGTTCTCGCTTCTCCAGTGATAGATCCAGCTGTTCTCGTGTTATTTCCACCTCCATATAACTTTAAGTTCTAGTTTAAGTGTTGGGTCTATTGTACTTAATGAGTTATGTCATCTTATAATTATTACATATTATTTTCAAATAGTTAAATAATTTAATAATTTTGGTATATCAAATTGTTACGGTTATATATTATATTATATTTTTAAAATAACCTTATTTTATTATTAATATAACATAATATTATACTATTGTCATTATAATATAATCATTCATATAATATAATATTTTTAATAATGTTAATATTATTTTATGACTGGTATGTTACTAATAAATTAATGTGTTATAAATATTCTAATATTATGTAATATACTATGGTCTTTAATAGGGCTGAGATTATTAATAGTAATTTAATAATATATTAGTAATTTATGATATATATAAATAGGTGTTGTGAATATATTATCTTTACATTAACATATTTTACCAATAAATTATGTTAGATATTACATTAACATGTCAACTCTATATGCATTACATTTAATATATTATGCTAGATATTGTATTAACACCTCCTCAGACTCAAAACCAAAACACCAAAATTAAAACTTATTTTAGGTGTTTAGGAAAAGTGATAATGTTTTGGGTTGAAGACGATTTAGCTCAAAAAACACCATGGAATCCATACGGGAGCCTAAGTCATTTGTTTTACTGGTTTTGTTAGTTCTTGCTTAGATGTTGTTAGTTCTATCATCTTCCGTGTTAAGTCTAAGGGCACTCATGTTAGTTCTATAGCCGGCTAGCGCTAGTTAGAGCTTAAGTATTGGATCTAGCGTCTTTGTTCGTTCCAACTTAGTTGTTGTAAGTTCTCGCTTCTCCAGTGATAGATCCAGCTGTTCTCGTGTTATTTCCACCTCCATATAACTTTAAGTTCTAGTTTAAGTGTTGGGTCTATTGTACTTAATGAGTTATGTCATCTTATAATTATTACATATTATTTTCAAATAGTTAAAATTTTTGGTGGAGAAAATAATTTTGGGTTATCCTTTAGAATATTAAGTGTAATATTCTTCAAAGAACTTCCCGGTAAATGGGTTATCCTGAACATACTAGGGATAATATTTTTTCAGGAACTTCCCATTTATTGGCATTAATTGCCTGGCGCCCTCTTGAGTAATCAGGCCCCTCCCATTTGGGTTCGAATTTACCTTTCTTCTTGGAAGTGAGGGTTATTGGCCTGCGAGCTGCGAGGACCAGATCTCCTTCCTTGAAGCTTCTCTGTCGGACTCTTTTGTTAAAAGCCCTAGACATCCTGGCCTGATAAAACTCAATTTGCTGTTGAGCTTCTAAGCGCTTTTTATCCAGCCTCTCAAGTTCTTCGAGACGCTTCTGATGCTGTTGAGCGGGATAATAAGCTGTCGACGACACATCTTCAAAAACATCTTCAATTTTGAACTTGTCACAAAACCTGATGAAGGCGTTGCTTATGAACTGTGGACCGTTGTCATGAATGATCCGTCTTGGCACGCCGTGTCTGTATATGACATGATGCTTGATAAAATTGATGACGTTGTTCGTCTTCACTTCCTTCAGCGGAATCGCTTCAGCCCACTTTGAGAAATAGTCCGTGATTGCGAGGATGAATCGATCACCTTTGACTGAAGGGGGAAAAATAGGACCGACAATGTCCATACCCCATGTCTCGAATAGCCACGACGTGGTTGATGTGTGCAACTGCTCTGGCGGTTGATGCATGTAATTTGCATGTATTTGACATGCATGACACTCTCTGGCATATTCGATTGCGTCACGAACCATCGTTGGCCAGAAATACCCCATTCTTCTAATGCGATCATACAGTTTGGGACCAGGCTGATGCGCACCATATTCTCCTTCGTGTGCTTCCTTAAGAACTTCTTCTGCTTCTTTGTTCGAAAGGCATCGGAGTAACAAACCATCGTACCCTCTACGGTATAACGTATGGGTCTCGGTATTATAGAAGAATCTTGGTGCTCTTCGGCGGATTGATTCTCTTTCTTTTACATCCTCTGGCAAAATACCGTATTGGACGTAGTCGATGATAGGAAAGCGCCAATCTCGGGACTCAGACCCAATTTGAGTTGAATTCACCTCCTTGGCATTTATGTTTCCGTCATCTTCCTCTTCAATATCCATATCGTATATGGGTAATTCTTCAAAAGATTCTGCCATTCTGATGGCTTCCTGGTGGTATGGGATCAGGTCAGGATTCCTGACTTCATACTCTCCGCGAACTTGGTTGACTATCAGTTGAGAATCCCCAAAAGCTTCGAGATATTCGACCCCCAGCTCCTTGGCAAAACTGAGTCCAATGAGAAGTGCGTTGTACTCGGCTACGTTATTGGAGCACGGAGTAGTCAATGAATAAGCTCGAGGCATCACATGCTTTCCCGGGGAGATTAAGACAACCCCAACCCTGGAAGAAACTGTAGAACCCCCTGGGGTTATTACTCTGTTAACTGCCCTCGAAGCACCATCAAAATATAATTGCCACACTGTAGGCATCGAAAATTGCCTATAGGTCTCCACACACGGTTCAGTGTTAAAGAGCGACGATGAACGTCACCATCCGATCCACAAGAGTCCAATTGACGTCGACGAACGATTGAAGTGAATCGACGAGCTACATGAGCGGATAGGATTTCGGAACAACGAAGACCCGGACCAATCGGGAAACCCGGCACTGTTCACAAAAAGGACAACACCCCTCACGTCTCGACCACTCTACAGATAATCCAACCACCAGAGTGGATCGAACTCTTCGTCAAGCATCCAACGCACCCGGAATCACTCAAATCCGAGTTCGGACGAAGAATCTACAGGGAAACCAACGAAATACACCTAAACGGAGTCCCGGCATGTCGAAATACCCCGGGGGTGTCTAGGAAAAGCCTAGACACCCCAGGGGTGTCTCGGCCAAGCCGAGACACCCTAGGGTGTCTCGGGCCATGGCCGAGACACCCCAAGGGTGTCTCGGCCTGGCCGAGACACCAAGGGGTGTCCACACCCCCTACCTACCCCCACTCATCCTTTTGGCCTATAAATAGACCCCTTGGGTCCTCATTCAAAGGGCTGGAAATCTTTTGTCTTGGAGCAAGGCTAGAGAGAGAGAGGAGGATTTTTGGAGAGCCTTGGCGAAGCCCTGCTGCAGTGAAGAGTGCCCGTGCACTTCAATAAGAGGAGGAGAGTTCTTGATCAGAGTCTTCATCGCCCGTCCGATCCTTAGTATTAGCCTTTAGCGTTAATACTAAGAAGAGATAATACCTCGCTTTAGCCGAGGTATATGCTTATAGCTTCTAGATCTCACGCGGATCGACGAAGCTCTGTCCGATATTTCTGGATCAGAAGTTTCTAGATCTCACGCGGATCGACGAAACTCTGTCCGATTTATCCAGACCAGATCTGAGTGCCCCGGTGGTCCACGGATATCAACGTCCCCGTCACAGGCCAAAGACCCACTCAAGCAAGAGATGACAAACAACTCTTGCGTTTGTTTGAAAGGAGTTGCATTTCTTTTATTTTCATTGTG
>NW_017973213.1:9731-27622 GCF_001876935.1 Asparagus officinalis | reverse complement strand
TCTTTGATTTAGTTGTAACCGGATCTATAAAAGACCGGATCTTTGTAACCCAAGATGACAATTATCTTAATGAAAAAGATCACAGTTTTCCACGCGAACAACTGTCGAATGCTACGTGGATGATTTGGTCGTGAAAAGTCGTGATAAGAAAGATCACATTAAAGACTTGAAGACCATGTTCGACTTGATGCAAAGCCATCAATTGAAAATGAATCCTACCAAGTCTTTCCTCGGAATGTCCAGTGGTAAATTCTTGGGATTTGTCGTCACTACCAAAGGTATTCACATCGACCCTGATAAAGTAAAGGCAATTAATGAATTGCAACCTCCGAGAAACCTCAAGGAGCTCAGAGGATTGCAAGGGCGATTAGCTTATATTCGTCGGTTCATCTCGAACCTCTCAGGAAAATGCCAACCATTCTCCAAGCTCACGAAGAAGGGCGTGTCATTCGTATGGGACGACGCTTGTCAAAAGGCATTCGAAAGTATTAAAGAATATCTCTCAAAACCTCCCGTACTCGTCGCACCGAAATCAGGCAAACCGTTCTTGATTTATGTCAAGGCGACGAGCCACTCATTAAGTGCATTACTTGCACAAGATGATGATAACGGTCATGAGCAGGCGGTATATTATTTAAGCCGGACCATGGTAGGCGCTGAATCTCGATATCCTATGATTGAGAGAGAATGCCTCGCTTTAGTGTTCGCTATTCAGAAGATGCGGCATTACCTGGTTGGACAGACCACTTATGTCATCTCTAAAGTTAACCCAGTCCGAGTATTCATGACTCAACCAGCTTTCATGAATTGGTGATTAGCAAAATGGGCCTTACTCTTGTCCCAATACGACTTACATTTTAAACAACAGAAGTCAGTAAAAGGACAGGCCATCTGTGATCTCCTGATAGCTAATCCAACTACGGATACCGCCGAGATATATGATGACTTACCCGATGAAACCCACGAAGTCAACGCAACCTCGCACCAGCAAGTATGGCGTTTATACTTCGATGGCGCTTCACGAGCAACTAATGTAGCAAGTGCTCCTGGAAGTTCTAAGATTTCTTCCGGAGTTGGAGTTGTCTTAGTTTCCCCAGGAAAACACGTGATGCCTCGAGCTTACTCGTTGACCGAACCGTGCTCAAATAACGTAGCCGAATATAACGCATTACTCATAGGACTCAGTTTCGCCAAAGAACTGGGGGTTGAGTATCTCGAAGCCTTCGGTGATTCTCAACTGATAGTTAAACAAGTTCAGGGAGAGTACGAAGTCCGAAGTCAGGATTTAATACCATACCATAAGATGGCAGTGGAGATGGCAGAATCATTCGAAGGATTCTTTACTAAAGAAGCTGAAGAAGTCCTTAAAGAGGCACACGAAGGAGAGTGCGGCGCGCACCAACCCGGCCCCAAGCTTTATGACCGCATCAGAAGAATGAGATATTTTTGGCCTTTTATGATGAGTGATGCAGTAGCGTATGCCCGAAAGTGTAATGCATGTCAAATACATGTGAATTATATGCACCAACCTCCGGAGCATCTGCATCCTTCGGTTACGTCATGGCCGTTTGAGACCTAGGGAATGAATATCGTTGGTCCTATAAATCCCCCGTCAGTCAAAGGTGACAGGTTCATCCTAGCAATTACCGACTACTTCTCCAAATGGGCTGAGGTGGTTCCGCTCAGAGAAGTTAAAACGAGCAACGTCATTGCATTCATCAAGCACCATATCATCTACCGGCATGGTGTCCCAAGACGAATCATACATGACAACGGTCCTCAATTCGTCAGCAATGCATTCATCAGGTTTTGCGAAAAGTTCAAAATTCAGGACATCTCATCGACAGCTTACAATCCCACAGCGAATGGATTGGCCGAAACCTTCAATAAGACTATCATAAAGCTTTTGTCAAAACTCGTGAAAACTAATAAACGAGACTGGGATGACAAGCTTGGCGCGGCTCTATGGGCCTATCGTACCACAGTGCACACACCGACGGGAGCGACCCCATATTCACTGGTATACGGATGTGAAGCCGTTCTTCCATTGGAGATTCAAATCCCGTCATTTCGAATCGCCCTCACGACTCAAATGATGACCGAAGAGCAGCATCAGAAGCGACTTGAAGAACTTGAAAGGCTAGATGAGAAGCGTTTAGAAGCTCAACAGCATATCGAATTCTACCAAGCCAGAATCTTTCGAGCTTTCGACAAAAAGGTTCGACAACGGAGTTTCAAAGAAGGGGATTTGGTTTTAGCTGAGAGGCGTTCGACAAAAAGGTTCGACAACGGAGTTTCAAAGAAGGGGATTTGGTTTTAGCTGAGAGGCGGCCTATGGTCCTTAATTCCAAGAAGAAAGACAAATTTGAACCCAAATGGGAGGGACCATTCGTAGTAGAGACAATCTACTCGAGTGGCGCATATCGCCTACGCATATCGCCTAGTCACC
Source organism: Asparagus officinalis (assembly GCF_001876935.1). Classification (NCBI taxonomy): domain Eukaryota; kingdom Viridiplantae; phylum Streptophyta; class Magnoliopsida; order Asparagales; family Asparagaceae; genus Asparagus; species Asparagus officinalis. The sequence continues at coordinate 25,173 of NW_017973213.1, read as the reverse complement.
AAGGACGACGACCGGCTTATGATGCCGATAAACGGCAAGTTCCTGAAAAAATACTATCCTTAGTATCTTCAGGATAAATAAACGGCAAGTTCCTGAAAAAATACTATCCTTAGTATCTTCAGGATAACTAATGTATCGGGAAGTTCCTGGAAGAATACCACATATGGTATTCTTAGGGATAACCCAGTCACTATAGAAGTGATGAATAAGAAATCCATGTTCGAACTCTGAATGTCGGAACGTTTCTTCTTATTATTGTCAAACTCTCTAATTCTCATGAGTTATTTTTGTGAGACGAGATCCAATCCTTTGACAGGTTAATCTTTCCTCACCAAACCATCCGCTGATCAAATTAATCGACGGTGGATCCACCAAAATTTCTATCCGCCAGTCATTGGCAATTCTCAGACTCGACATGTTAGGTCCTAATCACCTAGCATTAAAGTCCTCCTTTGAGTGATAATACGAGTTGGCATTTTCATTGCTACCTGTATTCCACTCTCTTTGCTTTCAGGTCAAACCTATAAAAGTTAGGGCCAAAGCCAAATTCCTCTCTCGATTCATTCCATGAACGAGAGGTCCACTTTCAACTCGAACAATCAAACCTATGAAAGTTAGGATTGTTCCCAATCTCACTTAGTCAAGCTTACAAATAGTTAGGACTAAGACCGAGTCATTCCTTTTCGATAAACGAAAATTTGCCTTTGTTCCTTTTTCCACCAAACCTATAAAGTTAGGGTCGAAATTGGGCTTTCTCCTTAATAAATGAGAGATTCTTTCTGGATCAAATGGCCAATCCTATAAAAGTTAGGGTCGTTTGAATCTTTCCGATTCTCAGAGTGGAGATCCCACTCTTAGTTTCATCTCTTCGGATTCTGGGGGTGGAGATCCCACCTTTAGTTTCCTATCCTACTGAAGATAGAATATAAAATTCTCTCTCTTCAGGTACCGGGAGATAGAATATAAAATTCTTCCTCTTCCATGTTTCCAGTCCGTCTTTACTCTGAGAAAAGACACAATTCCCGACTTCCAATCCGTGCACTTTATACACGGGGAACTTTATCTCAACTCCTAAATAGAGATAAGCCTACGCCTAAAACGCGTCGCCGGTTTAGTCTTTCACCGATTAAAAAAGACACCAGAGTTTAAGTCTGGGGAATTTTATCCTGAAACCTAAGAAGGGATAAGTCATCGCCTAACACGCGTTACTGGGTACCTTTTCCCATGAGAAATGGTGAAGTCTATGTATTCGAAATCATAGCACAAAGTCCAAGAGAAGTAATTCTTTTAGCGCAGCGTTACATGTGAGACGGGTTTAAAATTCACATGCTAACCCGATTCAAACGGTAATCGGTAAAGGCATATCAAACCCGTTGAAGGCTGGGAGTTTGCCAAAAATCCTAAAGTCTATGTCTGACACACATTGCCGGTTTAGTCTTTCACCGATTGAAAAAGACACCAGAATTTTAAGTCTGGGAAATTTTATCCTAAAACCTAAAAAAAGAATAAGTCATCGCCTAACACGCGTTGCTGGGTACCTTTTCCCACAAGAAATGGTGAAGTCTATGTATTCAAAATCATAGCATCAAGTCTAAGTGAATTAATACTCTTAGTACAACGTTACATGTGAGACGGGTTTATAATTCACATGCTAGCCCGATTCAAACGGTAATCGGTAAAGGCATATCAAATCCGTTGAAGGTTGAGGGTTTGCCAAAAATCCTATAAGCATTATGTCAATTAAGTTCACAATAAAAAAAAGAAGAAATATCATAATGAAATCAAATATTGTGTCTCTATCAATAGATCAAGTCAGAGCATACAAAAAAAAGGGCTCATCAGCCCGAAGGCAGTCGGCGATTAAGAACATAAGATTCTAACTTAGAAAGCCTATCTGTATAACTCTGCTCAAGTTCTGCTTGCAGGTCCACTCGGACAGATTCTTCAGAACTGCTCAAGATCTTCACGGCTTCATTCTTCAGCTTCATCAATCTCTCCTGTGTAGATCCTAACCTCTCGAGTGCTTGTCCACGAGAACCCTCTAATCCAGCCAGTTCTTTTGCAATGATAGCACCGGACTCCTCGGCGTGCTTCAAGGCCTTCTTCAACCTATCCACTTCCTCGCGGTTGGAATTCAAAGAGCTGAGTAACTCGGCTCTTTCCATATCCTTCCTCGCCACAGTAGCCATCAGCTGCGCAACAGAATTCTCATGTGACTGAAGCTCGCTGCCAATGGAAGATCTCAGGTCACGCCACTGTGCCAGCCTATGCTCCATTTGAGAGGACACGAAGGAAGAAACTCCATTAGCCTTCAATTCCTCCAACTCTCAGATCTCAGACTCCAAAATAGTAAAATCGGCTATGAAGGAATCGGCCAACTCTGGATACCCTTCTTCTCTGATCATCGTCATGTAGCGAGAAAGGGAACGCCTGAACTGATCGAAACAATATCCTCGATGAAGAAGTTTCTCGATCATATCATTAAAAATTACGGTGAAAAGGCCGAGGTCTGTGCAAAAAATGTCTTTGTTGGGATCGGTATCGGCCAAAAGGGCGCGGACACACTCATATAGAGATGATCGAGATCCTACAAGCAATAGTATGGAAAGGTAAGAGATCATCGAACATGATAAGAGAATTTAAAAGCAAATTGCAAGCTACCAGTACCAGTAGAGGTCCCCACAGGTTGGAGGCCTACGGCGGGTTCTGTCAGTCTAGTCTCAACAGGCTCCGAGGTAACAGCAGGGGTGGTCCTTGAGGGTATATCAACCCCTGTAGGCAAATCGGTAATACCTCCCGGCTGTGGTGGGGTGACACCCCTGCTATGAAAGCTATCGATCCCAGAAACTGTAGTTGCATCAGTCATAACGGCTGGTCCTATAGTTACACTTCTTTATTAGCCAAATGGAAATTTAGACAAATAAGGAGAATCAGGATGATAGGATCGTCTGCATACCTGCAAGTCCATCATCCTCAGGCACACGGGAAATGCCAGGAGTCATAAGAGTATCAGTCCCAGTGGCTGGTCCTATGATTACAATCCTCCGTTAATAAAAAAAATTAGACAAATGAAAAGAAGCATGACGTCCTAGATTATATACGTACTACGGGTCCATCACCCCGGGGTAAACTAGAGATGCCGGGAATCATGACTGAATCAGTCCCAATGACTGGTACTGTAATGATAATTCTTCGTTAGTCAGACAAAAGGTCAGGCAAAATAAAGGGAATTAGATATATACCTGTAGATGAATCATTCTCAAAGGATGGTCCTGCGGCTCCTCTGGTGGCCTGCTCAGCTAGCATGTCGACTAATAGTCCAATATCGGATCCTGAGAAACTTGGTGCGGAGAAATACCCCTGTTCCTCAAGACCTGTATCATGAAAGGCCTCATCCTCAACTAGCCTCTCTAATACGACATCTGTAGAATAATTTGAGTGTTGGATATATACAAGAAAATGGGGAAAGAAGGAAAAGCTCAGAGATACCTGTAGTAGGAACAGAAGATTCTTTTTCCCCGATATCCATGCTTGGATTCTTCAGGTTACCTGAAAGAGTAAAGCACGAAAATAATGAATCCTGAATTCCCTAACTCTTCCAAATGCTACTCGAGTAGGGCATCATTGGATTTAGATATACCTGAGCATGAAATTGTGGGCTCAACATTATTAACCTTCTCGGTATCAATGTTCGTGTCAATATCCATGGGCTCGTCGTGAATGGCATCACACATCTGCTGCATGAAGCTATCCAGATGATCAGAATCGGGGAATACAGAATCCGGTGGAAGTTCGCCCTCTTCATAGTTTCCTGGAACATAAAACATGATAACGCTTAATGAATCCTAGAAGGCAAGTCATCTTAAAGCAATAAAGACAATAAAGTATTACCTTCCTCTCCACCGGCGATACCTCCTAACTCCACTCCATAGGGGCGCCGACCAACATGTGGTTTGTGAGCGGTCTTCTTCCGTTTCGGAGTACCAACCCTCACAGAACCAACGGGCCGTTCATGCATGAACTTGCTACGCATCTCGACCTGTGTAGGAGCTTTGCCGCTAGGCCGGGATCTCGCATAGCGAGAAGCAAGCGACTCATGTTCATCGACTGTCCTACCTGGGGTGATAAGAGTCATCTTGTTAGGATAAGTGAATAAGACCTTTCGTTCTGGTTTTTGAGAAAGGATATGGCGTTGATGCCAACGAGAGAAGGCCAGGTCAGTTAATTCTGAAAAGAAAGAGTCTGACAAACCTGCGTTAGGTTCTTCCTTGTCAGTATCTGTATCCACATACTCCTCCTCAGAAGTCTCGTCCTCATCACCAGTAGGAAGGAGCTCTTCATCGTCCTCCATCCTATCTCTGTCATCACCAGTAGGAAGGAGCTCTTCATCGTCCTCCATCCTATCTCTGCTCGAGAGGGAAGGTTTGGCAAGCTTCTTCCCATGTTTCTTAGCAAGCTCAGCCTTACGAGCAGCCATCATAGTGACTTGAACCAAGTGTTCAGCCTGCAACTCTGAAAGGCTCCTCACACCTATAAACTCATTGGCAGAAAGGAACCACTTGCAGCTGAGGAAGGTAATAAACGGCTTGCGCCTAGAGGAAGGAAGAGCGAAATGGGCTCCAGTGCAGCCCACCATAGTCCATAGCCATGCCCGAACGCCGTCAACAAGCCCTCCCTCAACCTTCAAACCACGGCTCGGATTCCCAACATATAGTTGGTCGTAGCCAAACTGACGAGCAAAACGGCAGGGAAGGTAAGGCTCTATGTGACAATGATTCTTCACCCGAAGAATGAGATACCCAATGCGGATGTTCACCAACCAACGGAAACAACCAACATCGAGAGAAGTCCGACCCGTTCTGGGTTTCTCCTCATCAATCAGCACATCACCATAGCGACCCGAAAAGCGAGGAAAAACACTTGAAGAACTCCCAGTTCTTACGAACTTGAAGCTCTCGTTGTACATCACTGAATGTTTTCCCGAGCCATCTGCTCTTCTCCAACAGCTGCACGAAAGGAACAGGGATATCAACAGTGCTAGGCGCCGACATCAAGTCAGGACAATGAAGAACAAGCCACGCCATCAAATATGCATACGGCAGCTCGACCTTCACACAAATAAGCTCGGCTGAAGGTTCAGAGCCCACCTGAGCAAAACCATCAACCAGATACCTAAGCCCATAATGGATGCCAGTAACCATTGCTGGGAGTAAGGAAAGCTCCCTCCCATAAGCTAGCTGAACTGCGGGGAAGAGCACCTCGAGGGGTAGGGCGTCTGAAAGCTGATATGGAACAACACATTTCTTCAACCAGAGAGCAAGATAACCTGCTAACAGGGTTCTGGGCTCAATGGACTTCTGCGCATGACAAAGGAATGTCCGAAATTTGGTTCCTGAAGGAAAAGCTCCCTCAGCACTGGCAATGGTGTAAGAGCAAGCCTTAGCCTTCTCCATCAACTCATTAATGGCAGAAGGTGTCAGAACGTCTAATTCACATATGGGCTTGCCAGAATTACCCTCCAAGTGCTGGAACAAATAAACAGCGAACTGCTTCAAGCTGATCTGCTTCTTCCTCTTCGCTTGAGTGGTAACCTTAATCAGAGAGGTGTGATAATGGCAGGTAAGATCCCAAAGAGTATTGTACATATCAGGGGTATCCTTCTTCAGCCACTCCAATTGCTGATTCGAGGGAAAGTACTCCTGGTACGGACAATCCTCCATTGGAAGGCCAGAAACTTGGTGCATCTCATGCAAGGCCAACCCTAACTCTCCGCCGCTAGTCAGGAATGTGTTACTATCAGGGATGTATGTCTCTAACAATGCTAAGAAGTGGCGACAGCTGACCGGGAGTCCGTACATAGTGGCTCGTATAGGTGCATACAACCCACTGCTCTTCAGATCATTCTCCCAACGTCCCAACACATAACTGGTCATACGCGTCCACCATCCTTTGGGTTGCGAGAAAGCCCAACCAAAACATCTGAAATCTGGTGGAGGTAACCTCCTCCCAAGCTTAGCCAGACGATTCTTCACTGTAGGAGCGGCTGCTGATACCTCGCCCGGGGGTGCAGTATCAAGACCCATAATCCCTAGCCGAAGACCACGAATATAATGATACCCAATGGAACCAGGAGTCTTATGTTGGGAGGTGTATCCACAATGAACTCGATCAGCATCTTTGGTAAGATGTCAGGACATCTGTCACTCTACGGCCTGTCCCTTTAAATGAGTGAAAGAATGCTGACGAGGAATGGAAGGAATATACAGTAGGGCTCCTTCATCATTATTCAGCCAATGTTCATCAGTAAGACTCAACTTAGCCGGATCCTCAATGTGATCTCCGAACAGAAAACTGGGCTTCTTTAAAACCTGAGTAGAAGTAGAGTCCGCAGTAAAAGGAGCATCTGTGATCAGCTGGCGTAAGCAATGCCGTCCCCCATCTCGTATCAAACTGCAAGACTCATCGGAACGATCTCTATCAAACTGAGGAAGCGGACCAATAGCCTGCCTGACGGAAACCGGAGAGAAAACCTCCCCACTACAACCGGTAGTAGCATGAGGAGAAAGACTGCCCGTGGGGAACTCGACTGCAACAAAACAAGGATAGAGTCAGAAAATTATCCATGAATTAAATCTATCTCATAAAAGAACGAGATAAGATCATCCACGGGGTAATTGGAGAGACGATTTTGAGTGTCTTACACTGGAAGAACGGTATTCATCATCACGTAAATAACGTGGTAACATACACCAACCTACAAAGTGTAAGATGACACAAAATCGCCCCAATATACCGGAAAACTTGAATTGGCTAAGCAAAACAAGTCCGAAACCTCGACCCCCGCAAAGGAGGGTGTCAGTCCTTCCCGAATGACCCGCGAAGGGGCCAAACAAGGGTATATTGGAACCACGAATATCCTGAAACCTCGATCCCCGCGAAGGAGGATGTCGATTCTTCCTGAATGACCCGCGAAGGGATCAATCAGGGATATACAAAGTATAAATGCTCACCCCCGAAAAAGGATGCCGCTGGAGAGGATGCCGTGGGAACCTCTCCCTCGCTATGCTGCGAAAAGGAGCGACTCCTATGAAGTCGAGGTCGACGTGGAGACATCGAGAATCTGCAATGAAAATCAGCAGGTCAGGTACAATCTAAAATATGAATACACGAAATTTAAAAGGAAAATTAAGAACTTGAACTAAAGTCCTATAAAATAAGTAGGATTTTATAGTTGAAGTCTAATTAAACCTACAAATTTTGTGCATACAAAACAATGATTGTCATTTTGCGGTATAAGCCCTCATGATAAATTTTGGTGAAATACCCAAAATACCCCTCGTGTTCAAGGCTAAATTCGGGTCAAGGACACGCTCGAATTGGATCATGGTCATCATATTTATTCATCTAACACCCCCAATTTCCCACAATTTTGGTTAATTTTACAAGTAAACCCTTTTGTAAAATTTAGCCAATTTTGCAAATAAACCCCTCCACAAATTTCGGTTTGGTTTTCGCATATCTTTCTCAAAACTTTAGTCATGGGTTTGTGGTCTAAACTTTTAGAATTTCAGCCCTAAAATTTCAGCCCTGATACCGGTTTGTCCTGCTTCTTCGATTTTCCTTCTCCATTCTAATTGGTATAAACGACAGCTCTTGTTCGTTTTAATGAAATGACCATTGTCACTTTAGGTAGGACAGTTGACGATCATGAGCCGCCAGCTTCTACACACGCTGAAACGTGTGAGCCCTTTTGCAAATATACCCTTCTACAAGTTTTGAATTGCTTTTTGCAAATAAACCCCTCAAACAATGTCAATTCTTTTGCATAAAAGCACCTTTCAAATTCGGCCAAATGGGGGTAAAATTTCAGTCCTAAATGTCAGCCCCTTTTGCATAAAAAACCCTCAAATTTTAGTCCACTTTTGCACAAAAACCCCTCAAATTCGGCCATAGTGTTGATTTTACATAACCCCCCCCCCCCCCCCCCCAACTCATCATCAAAGATCCTATTTTCTAATTCATGAGGGCAAAAAGCCACATTCTTTGCATACAAATTTATGAATTCTTGAATACATACCCCACACTACAAGAATAAAGTTTCAATCTTTCTTTTCTTTTTTAAAAAAAGGGGGAGAGTTTTAAGGAGAAGCTTACCCAAATCAAGAGGTGTCCCTTGAGCTTGAGGATGAAGAAGGAACCCTAGCTTGAGATGAGAGGAATTTCGGCCAAGGAGGGAGCACAAAAATACGAATTTTTGATCTTGGGTTGAGGGGTTTTAAAGAAGAGAGGTTAATGGGTTTTGGAGTTCTTAAAGAGAGGAAATAATGGTGGATGGATAAGAGGTAGAAGATAGGTTTTTTAAGATGGAATAGGACTCTTTTGAAATTTTGGAAAGAGGGGGAAAACAAAAGAGGAAACAAAACTAAAACAAAAAAGGGAAACAAAAAAAAAGAGAAAAGGGAGGGGGGTTGAAATCTCGGCTCTTGAACCGAGACACCATAGGGTGTCTCGGTTTTGGCCGAGACACCTAAGGGTGTCTCGGCCAAGACCGGACGATGCAAAACCCTAGGGTCAACGCCGGTCAACGCGTAACCCTAGGTCAACGCCAGTCAACGCGTTGCGATCAAAAAGTCAATGTGAGACGTTCAAAACCCTAGGGTCAACGCCGGTCAACGCGTAACCCTAGGTCAACGCCAGTCAACGCGTTGCGATCAAAAAGTCAATGTGAGACGTTCAAAACCCTAGGGTCAACGCCGGTCAACGCGTAACCCTAGGTCAACGCCAGTCAACGCGTTGCGTCAACGCCGGTCAACGCGTAACCCTAGGTCAACGCCAGTCAACGCGTTGCGATCAAAAAGTCAATGTGCGACGTCCGAAACCCTAAGGTCAACGCCGGTCAATGTGTAACCCTAGGTCAACGCAGTCAACATGTTGCGATCAAAAAGTCAACGTGTGACGTTCAAAACCCTAGGGTCAACGCCGGTCAACGCGTAACCCTAGGTCAACGCCAGTCAACGCGTTGCGATCAAAAAGTCAACGTGCGACGTTCGAAACCCTAGGGTCAACACCGGTCAACACGTAACCCTATGTCAACGCCAGTCAACGCGTTGCGATCAAAAAGTCAACGTGCGATGTTCGAAACCCTAGGGTCAACACCGGTCAACACGTAACCCTAGGTCAACGCCAGTCAACGCGTTGCGATCAAAAAGTCAACGTGCGACGTTCGAAACCCTAGGATCAACGCCGGTCAACGCGTAACCCTAGGTCAACGCCAGTCAACGCGTTGCGATCAAAAAGTCAACATGCGATGTTCGAAACCCTAGGGTCAACGCCGGTCAACGCGTAACCCTAGGTCAATGCCAGTCAACGCGTTGCGATCAAAAAGTCAACGTACGACGTTCGAAGCCCTAGGGTCAACGCCGGTCAACGCGTAACCCTAGGTCAACGCCAGTCAACGCGTTGCGATAAAAAAAAGTCAACTTAATGACACGAGCCAAACTCAACTCATCAGTGGTAGATTTGAAACTTTGACGATGGCCAGACGATAAACGCAGCGCCGGAAGGATTTTCAGCTATTCATCAAAGCATCAAGTAGACAGAAAATCAAAGGAGTCAAGAATCGAAGCTAACTACAGGTCCTTTACGCCGACTGAAGGCTGGACCAATCACATCCAAAGTATTCCAGTCTATTCTATAAAAAGAAATGAGTCTGGAACGCTTTGGAGGGGGTATCTGTAGGCATCGAAAATCACCTATAGGTCTCCACGAACAGCTCAGTGTTAAGAAATGTCGATGAACGGCACTATCTGGTTCACAGAAGCTTGATTGATATCGGTGAACGCTTGAAGTAAACCGACGAATTACGTGAAACAACGAAATTTCAGAATGATGAAGATATGAACCGATCGGGAACCTCGTACCGTTCACAAACGACGAAATACCCTTCGTGACTCATTTATTCTGCGGATGATTTAATCATTGGAGCTTATAGAACTCCCCGTCGGCTTTCCAACGCACTTTGAATCACTCAAATCCGAGCTCGGACGAAGAATTTACGGCGGAAATAATCAAACAGGCATAAACGAGAGTCTTAGCTAAACTGAGACACCCGGAGTGTCTCGGCCAAGGCGGAGACACCCTTGGGTGTCTCGGCCCAAGCCGAGACACCCTTGGGTGTCTCGGCACTTGTTGAGACACCAGAGGGCGTCTCCAACTCAGATTCGTCCCGTGCCTATAAATACAAGCCCCAGAGCCTCATTTTTTCAGATCTGGAGTTTTGGAGAATTGGCGAAGCCCTGCCGGACTGAAGAGTGATCGAGTTCTTCAACGCAAGAGATCGAGAATCGTCAGATCTGCATCACCCACATCTAATCCTTAGTATTATCCCGTTGTGGTAATTCTAAGAAGAGCAATTATCTCGCTGTTGTCGAGATAGGCGCTTCTGCTTCTAGATTCCTTCGCGAATCGACGGAGTTCTGGACCTGATCTGATTGCCAGGTAGTCCATGGATATCAACGTCCCTGTCACCGGCTAAAGACCCACGCAAGCAAGAAACAACGAACGGATCTTGCGTTATTTTCAAAAAGTTGTAATCTTTCATTTTCGTTATTCTTTTTATTGAATATTTTGAATTCTTTGTAAGCGATCCAAATTATAATGAATTCAACAACGAAGGTAACTTTTTTCTGAAAACAAGCGCCTAACACGCGTTGTCGGGTAGCCTGTTCCCGTAACAATGGCGAAGTCTACGTATTCGAAGTCGTAGCATCAAGTCTAAGGGAGTTCATTCCTTTAGCACAACGTCACATTCGGAACGGATGTAAACAATCTGCTTGCTAGCCCGACTCGAACGATAGTCGGTAAAGGCACATCAAATCCGTTGATAGCTGAGGATTTGCCAAAAATCCTAAGTCTACATCTAACACACGTTGCTGGGTAGTCTATTCCCGTGAGAAAGACGAAGTCTACGTATTCGATGTCATAGCACTAAAAGAGTTAACTCTTTTAGCACAACGTTATGTGCAGAACGGATCTAAACAAACTGCATGCTAGCCCGACTCAAACGGTAGACGGTAAAGGCTCATCAAACCCGTTGATGGCTGAGAATTTGCCAAAAATTCTATAAATGCGAGTCATTGACGCACCAGCTCCATTAGTTGGTCTCGTGACTTGAGCATCCAACAACTTCAGGATAAGATCTATACATGCAGATGAATCAGCTTTAACAGTTGGTCCTGCAGCTCTGACATTTGGGATCACCGTGCTCCAATACCTTAAGAGCGTAGAATGTGTATGCTCCAGCAAACGTACGAGTATAAACTGTGTTAACGCCGATCAACGCGAAACCCTAGGGTCAACGCCGGTCAACGCGTAACCCTAGGTCAACGCCAGTCAACGCGTTATGACCAAAAAGTTAACATACGACATTCGAAACCCTAGGTCAACGCCGGTCAACGCGTAACCCTAGGTCAACGCCAGTCAACACGTTGCGATCAAAAAGTCAACGCACGACATTCGAAACCCTAGGGCCAACGCCGGTCAACGCGTAACCCTAGGTCAACGCCAGTCAACACGTTGCGATCAAAAAGTCAACTCAATGACACGAGCCAAACTCAACTCATCAGTTGTAGATTTGAGACTTCGACGACGGCCAGACGATAAACGCAGCGCCAGAAGGATTTTTTGAGACTTCGACGACGGCCAGACGATAAACGCAGCGCCAGAAGGATTTTAGCTATTCATCAAAGCATCAAGTAGACTGAAAATCGAAGGAGTCAAGAATCGAAGCTAACTACATGTCCTTTATGCTGACTAAAGGCTGGACCAATCACATACAAAGTATTCCAGCCTCTTCTACAAAAGATACGAGTCTGGAACGCTTTGGAGGGGGTATCTGTAGGCATTAAAAATTGCCTATAGGTCTCTACGAACAGCTCAGTGTTAAGAAATAATGATGAACGTCACCATCTGGTTCACAGAAGCTTGATTGATGTCGGTGAATGCTTGAAGTAAACCGACGAACTACGTGAAACAATGGAACTTCGGAATGGTGAAAATATGAACCGATCGGGAAACTCGTATCGTTCACAAACGGTGAAATACCCTTCGTGTCTCATTTATCCCACGGATGATTTAATCATTGGAACTTGTAGAACTCCTCGTCAGCTTTCCAACGCACTTGGAATCGCTCAAATCGGAGTTCAGACGAAGAAAATACGGCGGAAACAATCAAAGATGCAAAAATACGTCTCAAACATAAGAGGAGACATCCCGAGGTGTCTCGGCCAAAATCCGTCCGTTAAGTGGTTTTAACCACCCGAAACCCCCTGGAGCCTATAAATACAGCCCCGGGTCCTCATTTTTTCAGACCTGGAATTCTCGTGCCTCGGCGAAGCCCTGCTGAACTGAAGACTTAAAGTGCACAGATTTCAGAGAGGAGGAGGAGTTAGATCTGCAGCCCGGTTCGTTCCTTAGGATTATCCCGTATTGGTAATCTTAAGAAGAGTGATTATCTCGCTTCGTCGAGATAAGCGCTACGGTTTCTTGATTCCTTCGCGAATCAACGAAGCTCTGCCCGATTTTTCGGTGATCAGATCTGATCGACGGTGGTCCACGGATAAACTCCGGCACAGGCAAAGATCCCACGCAAGCAGAAGATCGATAAACGATCTCCCTGTATTTGTTTGACAAAGTTGTAAACTTGTTTTATTTTCATTGTGTAAGGAGATCTTATAAAAAGATCAACTTTTTATTTTATTCGAGTTTATTATAATGACTAAAGTTGTAATAGATTCGATAGCAATGAAAATATCAACTTTCACCGCAAACATGGTTCTCCTCCAGAGTAATCAATAGAGAAAAGCTTGAATCATCAGAATCATCGTCTTTCGCAACGTTCACCTCATTGGCCTTCGGGCCTTTTTTCTTGCCATTCTCATTCTCCTTGAGCTTCATGCAGTGTCTCTTCTAATGTCCCTGCTCCTTGCAGAATACACATTGGTTCTTTGCTAATTTGTGATGATCTCTAGACTTTGACCTTCCTCTATTATCACCCTTCGGATATGGGCTTCTACCTCTCGTCGACAAGGCCTCTCCTGAAGTACTAGCACGGGAATTCTCCTCGTCCTTCCTCCTCAAATCATAGTTCGTCAAAGCGTTAGTAACTTCATTGTAGCTGATAGAAGATCTCCCATTCAACAAAGTGAGCACGAAGGTATCATACTCCTCATCCGGTAAGGAGCCTAATAAAATAATCGCCTTGTACTCATCTGATATCTTCTCATCAACATTCGCCAAGTCTGACAACAACTTAGTATAGTTGTTCACATGCGCCGCTAGTGAGGTGCCTCTTGACATCTAAAATCTAAAGGGTCTTTGCAGCAAGTGCAACCTGTTCTCAACACTCTTCGTGAGATACTTGTTGTTAAGAATTTTTCACATCTTCATTGCAGATATCACCTCAATCACATCATATTTCAGTTTCTGTTCCAAACAGGACCTGATCACCCCACACACATTCCTATTCATCTTCTCCCATACCGCCTCATCATATTTAGGTCGCCTCTCGTGGTCCATGATGGTCTCTTCTAAATTCTGAGCATTGAGCGCATCCTGTACGTCACTCATCCACAAACCAAAGTTGATTTTGTCTTCATACTTCACCACACTAATTTTAGTGTTCTAAAAACCAACTTGTATTGTACTCGCCATCGATTTGCTACTTTCACCTTCTTCTCCCATTGTCCAAATTACAGAGAAAGAATAAATTTGATAGAAATTAGGAACCACCCAACTGAACCCTAGATCAGATTCTAAATAGATCTCCTGTCCACACGAGGAAAACGAAATCTCCAACGGCAACTCCTAATGCTATCTCCACCGAAGCCTAGAACTCTAAGAACCAAGCTTCACACAAAAAAATCTTCCTCCACCAAACTCCAAAACCCTAGATCTGAAATCTGGGCTCTGATACCACTTGTTGCGCGTAGTACCACTTGTTGCGCATAGCGAAAATTTCGGCAGTACTTCGGCAGCACAATAAGAGAGTCAGATCGCAATAAGAATTCCTGTCTCACCAAAAAAATAAGAATATGAAGCGAATATCTCAACAAAGTGAGATATCGACTCTTCCTCTCATCAGTTCTAGGACTAACCTGTCGAGGGATCCTAAAAAGCTATTACAAATCACACAAAAGCTATACAACCAATTTTACGTGGTTCGACAAATTGCCTACGTCCACGGGGCAAGGAGGGGAGAGATCTACTATTAGAGGGAGAGAATACAACTAGGATTTACAATCACTCAATCTAAACCCTCACACAAACTCTCAAACCTCTCACAAAACTCTCTCAAAGGGATGATTTACAATCACTCAATCTAAACCCTCACACAAACTCTCAAACCTCTCACAAAACTCTCTCAAAGGGATGCACAAAACCCTAAAAGGGACTGCTCAATATCTTCTCAACAAAGCCGCTGCCACCTTTCTCCTACAGTCGCAAAACCAAAGTTGAACTCCTTCGTACATGCGCCCAATCCTTGCACGCACGAAGCCCCTCTTTCTTTCTCTGCTCAAAATAAAATCAACTGCAGCCAAAAAAAACCCCTCAACTTTGTACTTTTCTTTTCTGCAGCCGCACAACCCCACAAGTTCCTTTGCATACTTTTTCACAAAAACCTAGGTGCATTTATATGCACGAATAATGAAATCGGGTGGGCCTTGAAGCCTTGCACATGGGTGGCCCCCACTATAAATGCGTTCACAGTGTTTGCGTCGAAAGTTGGTTTATTTGTCGAATCCATTACACGTTTATCGATTACAATAAATTCAAAAATGGTTAATCTTTTTATAAGACTACTCGCTTACACAAATAAAACAAGAATTACAACTCTCTTCAAACACACGCAGAGGACGTTTATCACCCATTGTTTGCGTGAGATCTTTGCATGTGCCGGGGACGCGTTACTCTGTGGACCGTCGTGGATCGGATCCGGTTGACAGAAATTTCAATGCTCTTGCTTCACAAAGGAAACAATCGCAGAATAAATAATCTCAACAAAGTGAGATTACTACTCTTCTCGAGATCAAAACAAAGTCTGATCTCAAGGAATAATGAAACGAGCCTCAGATCATTCGAATAGCTCTCTCGTTATGCTAGAGTTCGCCAAGATCTGCTAGCCCTCCTCTGAAATTCGTGGATCACTCTACAATTTGACAGCACCTCGCCTCCAATTTTAGATCCCCGTGTATAGGACCCTAGGCTTGTATTTATAGGCTTCGGATGCAGCGTTTTTGGATAGGAACAAGTAATTTGACCTTATCTTCAGTTAATAACGACTTAACCATGTTTAGGGATGATATCAAAGCAGTTGGGGAGCTTCTTGAACGAAAGAATCCCAAGAAAACTGTCGAAAACGCGTTTTGGTCGTTTCTGGGAGTGA
>NW_017973213.1:0-9721 GCF_001876935.1 Asparagus officinalis | reverse complement strand
TGTGCGAGCCACCTTAGGGTGGCTCGGTCTTGCCCGAGCCACATTAAGGTGGCGCGGCCTTGGCCGAGTCATTTTGATGTGACTCGGCTGTCAGGGGCTTCTTCGGTTTTTCCAGTTTGGTCTTGTTCCGCCGTTTTGCGTTTTTCATCGCTCCATTGACTCATATGTCTCGCCAACTCGCTTCGTGCGCTCATTAGCTTTTTTTCGGCACGGATGATCTCGTTTGACTATGATGATGACGTTCATCGCCTTCGCTTCGTCTCGAGCTGCGTGCGGGAATAAAACCCCTCCGCCTTCACATCCCCAATTCAGCATCATCCCCGTGAATCTGAGAGATATTCCTCTCTCTCTCCCCCATCCAAGAGTCGTCCTCCTCAAAATCGACCCATCTCCGCCGACCAACTACGGGAGCCAACGCTGCGTTAGGGGTGATCTCGATCTCTCTCTCTCCTTCTCCAGCGATCCCTCTCTCGATCCGCGAGCCAGCTCCGCCGATTTGCATCGCCGTCGACCAGAGCCAACTCCGACGAGCCCCTCACCGCCCCACGCCGAGCTCCCCTCCCCTGCCCACCGACCGCGCCAAACCCCTCAGCCATCGCCGCGCTCCTTCCGATGCCAAAACCACCGACCACCTCCGAGCTTCGCCGTTGCCCACCTCCAGCTCCTCGAGCTTCGCCCAGCCCAACATCCGACTGTCGAGCTCCTCCGTCCTCCGTCGTGACCCCAAGCCCTGCGAGTCAGCTCCGACCTCCTCCAGGTTCGGTTACAACGCCAGGATGATGGAGATGATCTAAAGCCCCCGAAATTGGAATCCAAGTGCAATTGCACTGTGATGTAGATAAAGGCTTTCCACAATGCATTTGACATATTTATCATCTGCCGAGCTCCTTTGTACTTAGCATATATACGTATCCATCTGATTTATTTGTAAGAAAATATCACTTGCTGGTATGGTGATTGTAAAATTGTAGTCCACTGAGAGGTTGCAGAGGCCCCCCTTTTCTTTTTCTGTTTCTTTTTCGAAATCTTTTTTTGTGTCTGGCTTTGTAATGCTGCTGCTGTATTATTTTGTTTGGAGAGAATGGTTGCAGTTTGAGCTATTCTTTTGTAAATCCTTTTCAGTAATCAATTATGTATGGCTTTTCAATAGTCTTATGCGTCTGAGATGTGTTATGTTTGCGTTGGAAATGTTTGGAGCTTGATTCTCTTTATCTGTTAGTTTTTGAATAATCACGATGCAAGTCCTGATGACGTACTCTTTTTGGTGGTAATTCATGCTTGTTTGTTCTGGAAGCTGTCTTTTAGAGTCTCTACGTGCTGGAAACTGGAAGATTTCAGTAGCAGCAACTTTTATTTATAACTAGCAATTGGTACTTGAGATGTTATGATAACTGTTTTATTGATTAAAAAAAATTTAGTTGTATGAAGCGGATCTTAATAACCCTTTTCTCCTCTTCATTTGCTGTGATACCAAATTAGTTGTATGAACCAATATTTTGAAAAGAATCATAATATTGGTTTTTCATTTGTGTTGAAAAGTAAATTCAGAACAAACAATTAAGTGCACCGAAGAGATAACAATGAAATTTGAAATTCCTTTTAGAAAAAGGAAATTTCAGTATTATGAGTTTATTAGCTAATTTGTACATTCTTTTGCCCATCCAATCATTCACATAAGATTTTCATGAATTGCCATTTTCTCGGAGTCTGCCCCCATAAACTTTTCTTTTCTTTCTTCTCTTGTAGAGGGAAGTCTGGAGTGTGAAAATTGTCTCTTGATCCTATCCACTACAAGCAAGAACGCAGATAAACTAAGTTCCTTTGGTCAGATGATTGAAGCTCAAAAGATCCAATTTCTTTATTGTAGAAAACGAAAATGCTATTTTTTTTACCCTTTCTTTATTGTTTATAAAGGAGTCCTCAGAGGATGAATAAGTTACTAACAAGTTGGCTGGTTTTCAAAGAATAATCCCTTTTTATGATCCTGAAACATCCCAAGCTAGCACATTCCTCTCTTTCAACAAATTAAAAAAAAAGTAATGTTTTACTCCTAACCATCCAACAGAAGAAACAAAAAAACAACCGTTAACTTCCTCCCTATGTATAGCATCCTTCTAAAATCATTGGCCTCTATTTAAGTCTCTGAACAAATCCAAATCTCTTTCTTTCTGCAGAAAAAATAAAAAAGAAATTAAAAAAAAATAAATAGAAAAGAAGAAGGAGAATCAGGAAATATGAGGATGATGGGCGAGTCGGGGTCTCCTTCAATAAATTCTACCCCCTCTTCATCATCATCAAGCTCAATTTTCTATTTCTCGATATTTCACAATTACCCTCTCATCACTGCTGTTTTCGCCTTTGCCCTCGCCCAATCCATCAAGTTCTTCACCACTTGGTACATTTTCTTTTCTTTTCTTCTCTTTTCTTTTTATCCCCCTCCTCTTAAGATTTTTTAAGGTCTGCTGATATTGTTATTTTGTTTCGAACGTGGTTTACAATGTTTGATCAATAAATGATCTTGAAATATAGATATTTAGGATTCTTGTGTGGTTATATATTGTAGATGAATTTGCTTCGACGTAGGATTTCAAAGCAAAACTTAAGGATTTAAATGGTTTGAAATGATGAATCAGTTTCACTACTTTTTGGGGGGATTTTTGTAGAAACCACCTTTGAAACAGGGTGAAAGGTCACCTTTGAAGTTCAATTAATAAAGAAACTACCTTTAAAGTGGATTTGATAGCAATCAACCACCTTGACTTCAAGTGTTGAATATATCTGGCTGAGAAGAAAAAGAAGAACTGAAGGAAGGGAGGAAAGATGAAAACAAAAGTTTGTAATGTGAAAATAAAATATTTAAAGGATTTCAATAGGTGCCACTCTTATATCTACATAGAAATATAACGTGCACAGTCTGCAGATATGTGCATCTTTTCATGCATGAAAGAAAAGGAGGCATAAACAGCAAATGAACGAAAAAGTTCATCTGGGGATGAATTTTAGAAAAATCGTCCCAAAACAAGACGTCAGCTTCATAGTATTAATTCATAGTATTATTAGCTAGTTCTTTTAAGGGTTATAATTTGACCAAGAAATGCAGGTACAAGGAGAGACGATGGGATATAATGCAATTTATTGCTTCCGGAGGGATGCCTTCTTCTCATTCATCGACAGTTACAGCTCTGGCAGTAGCTATCGGTTGTCAACAGGGATTTGATGGTTCTGTATTTGCCGCAACCTACAAACATACAAATAAATCCAATCAATGAAATATAAATGATCAAATGAATACAATTAAAAAATTTAATTTAAAATATACCTTTTTGCCCACAGATGTTCTTGAAAGGCTACAATCTGTCCATTGGTCAGAAATAAACATTTGTCTCATCTCTTTCTTATGATCTCTTAATGACTGTAGAGAAAGGAACACTGTAGCAAACCTCATAACTCCCTGTCTCACAAGATTACCCTTAGTAAACTCCCTAAATAATTGAAGAGGCTTGGTGTGATTATATAAGAACATTGATACACTCCTCCCCATTATAATGGCATTACGAATGTGTTTTATCTTAGCTATACCGGACAACATCAAATTCACTATGTGTGCAGCACAAGTCGTCCAAAATATATTTGGCCTCTTCTCGACCAACAACTTAGAAGCCGCCATATTATTTGAAGCTCCATCAATGATTATTTGTACCACATTTGTCTCCCTTATCTGATCAATAGCCTTGTCTACAAAGGCACAGATATACTGAGCATCATGCTTATCGGCTGATGCATCATGTGAAGACAAAAAAACAAACCCTCCCAACAGAATGTACAACTATGTTCATGATGTTTCTAGACTTCCGATCACTCCATGCATCAGTCATTATCGAACAACCATTGACAACACAAGTCTTTTTGTAAATATGTCTCACTCAGTTCATACATGATGGAGCTTGCAAATGACTTCCAAACAAGCCAGTAGCTTTTAACATTTGATGGAAAGAGGAAAGCGTGGCAGTATGAAATGGAATGCCAGCTTCATTGAACTATTTAGAGATGTATTATAATACATCCTCACTTTTCTTCTTTTTAAGCTTGGCGTCCTTCGTTGGTTGTTTTTCCTTTGCTACTATTTGGGTAATCTCCTTGGGAGAACGAGCGGTGAAGGAGTCTATTGGTCCAATTACCTTGTGGGAGGATGACGAGCTTCTTTGACTACTCAATGAGATGGAGTTATGCTGTAGAAACTTTAGATGCTCTAAGCGGAATTGCAGGAAACGTTTTCCTAACATCTAAACGAAGGATCTATTGCATAAATCAATTGGATTAAGAAAAAGGAAAAACGATTACCTCTTGATGCGTGTTCAAAGCCTTCTCTAATGGAGAGATTAAGAGTCTCACTTGAAAACTCCTCTAGTTGATCCACCCGAGCAAAGATCTGGATCCTTAGAAATCAACTGCTAGGTTGAAGATGAAAGGTTTTTTGGGAGAGAAAGTAGTAACACTTTCACGTATATAGAGAAAGTGGAATTGGATTGGATTTTCTAAAAGAAAAACCACTCTTATTTATAATCCACAAATTAAAGTCATATTTAATTCTATAATTAAATATAATCCACTAATTAAAGTCATATTTAATTCTATAATTAAATATTATCTTTTATAACATTTATAAATAAATTTATCCTTTATTTAACAATAACTCCTTATTATTAATAAACTCTATTTTGAAGTTATATCTTATATAACTTTATATTATATACTTTATATAATAATTCTCCCAATATATCCAGTCCATAAACTCTTAGGGTGTGACCTCGTAGGACCCAATTATAATAGCAATGAACTTTATAACATAAAGTCCATAAATCATAGTTGGCTTCTAGCAAAGCACTATGACTACCTAAAATAACCGGATTGTAAATCTCCATTAAATGTCCCATCCATAATTAGTAATTGCACATTCGATTAAAGGACACAATTCCTTCAATCTCCCACTTGTCCTTGAAACAAGTGTGCAATGTTAAAATTCCTTTGTCACTTAATGTCTTATTTGACTATATGATGAAACTCATCTTTATCGCCAAATATGTTTCTTGAACTCTTGAGATCGAACTGTCAGTACAAATGATTACTAATAATCCATCTGAGCATGGCCATGCGTTTTTCACAGTTCTCACTCTTCAAGTGGCCGAGACACCGTTCCTTTCCAAATGTATCATGGTATACATGGAATAGGAGGACATATTCAATCTTGTAAGACTATATCTCCCACTCAACTTTTGGCAATCCCAATCACTACTTTTATAACTGCCTGTTACGGTCAGCGTTTAGCAGCGTCAAAGACATACCAGCAGTCAAATGATGACTATATCATACTCATGTCTAAGGAACTCACTAATCATGAATAATCCTAGAACTCTGCAGAAAGAACCCGAAGAGTTCTATGATAGGTCTGTCTGATATGTATCACCATACATACCTATGTAATCGATTAGACATCTCCATGTCCCTATAACACATGAAACCCGGTGTTATCAATCAATCTCACAATATGGTCTTGAATTAAGTCATTTGTATCCTAGTTAATGACTCAGACCATGAACAACTAATAATTTTATAATATCAGTTCACTTAATGGGGTTTCATTTACCAAAACAGTTTTGATGAGCCCATTTGATAATTATTAAATTATTCGGATACTTTATCTAATCCCAAGCAGTGATTAAATAATAATATGATACTCATATATATAAATCAAGCATAAATGTCTGTAATAACGAAAATATTTCAAAATATTTCTCCAATGTGTCTGAGCCCTTTGGCCCGAGTGTGACTATCATGCTTGGGCCTAGGCAAGGGCTTGGTCAAAGGATCTGCAATGTTGTCGTCAGTGTGCACTTTGCACATCCTCACGTCTCCTCTATCAACATAGTGTCTGATCAAGTGGTACTTTCGTTGGACGTGTCTAGATCTGGAGCTAGAGCTAGGTTCCTTGGCTTGAGCAATGGCGCCATTGTTGTCACAATAGACGTCAATTGCTCTAGAAGTGCTAGGAACAACACCGAGCTCAGCTATTACCTGTCTAATCCATACCGCCTCCTTAGCTGCTTCACTAGCAGCAATGTACTCTGCTTCCGTTGTAGAATCTGCTATTGTCCCTTGCTTTGAGCTCTTCCAACTGACGGCTCCTCCATTCAGAATGAAGACATATCCAGACTGAGATTCAAAATCATCTTTATCTGTCTGGAAACTCGCATCAGTGTAGCCCTTGACGATCAGCTCGTCATCACCTCCATACACTAAGGCATTATCCTTAGTTCTTCTCAAGTACTTTAGAATGTTCTTGGTTGCACACCAATGTGCCTCTCCAGGGTTTGATTGGTATCTGCTGCACATACTCAAAGCGTGCGCAACATCTGGGCGAGTACAAGTCATAGCATACATGATGGATCCTATGGCTGAGGCATAGGGAATCCTACTCATTTTCTCAATTTCACCTGGTGTTTTAGGACACTGGCTTTTACTGAGACGTAAGCCATGTTGCATAGGAAGGAATCCTTTCTTAGAATTCACCATATTAAATCTAGCAAGGACCTTATCTATATAAGTTCCTTGACTTAGACCAATAAGCCTCTTAGACCTATCTCTATAGATCTTAATGCCTAATATGTACTCTGCCTCTCCTAGATCCTTCATTGAGAAATACTTCTTAAGCCATTCCTTGACTGTCTCCAGCATAGGAATATCATTTCCAATGAGTAATATGTCATCCACATATAGAACCAGGAAGGCCACTTTGCTCCCACTAAACTTCTTGTAAACACATGGCTCTTCTTCGCATCTGATGAAATCAAACTTTTTGACCACTTCATCAAAACGAAGATTCCAACTCCTGGATGCTTGCTTAAGTCCATAGATAGACTTCTTAAGCTTGCATACTTTCCTAGGATTCTCTGGATCCTCAAAACCTTCTGGTTGCATCATGTATACATTTTCTTCTAAATATCCATTTAGAAAAGCGGTCTTGACATCCATTTGCCATATCTCATAATCATAATAAGCGGCAATTGCTAGGATTATCCTAATGGACCTGATCATAACAACCGGTGAGAACGTTTCATCATAGTCAATACCATGAACTTGTCTAAATCCTTTGGCAACTAATCTTGCCTTGTAGACAGAAACATTTCCATCCTTGTCTGTCTTGATCTTGAAGACCCATTTGCATCCAATGGGTTTTACCCCATCAGGCAAATCTATCAAGTCCCATACTTGATTCTCAGACATGGAGTCCATTTCGGATTTCATGGCTTCAAGCCATTTTTCGGAGTCGGGGTTCGCCATTGCTTGTTTATAGGTAGCAGGCTCATCATTCTCTAAAAGTAGAACGTCAATGCTAGCATTCAAGACGAAATCCTCATATCGTCTAGGTTGCCGCCTTGGCCTGTTTGATCTCCAAAGTGGTCCAACAGCTGGAGAGACTTTAGCAGGAGGATTGACCACATCAGTATGTGGGACCTCGGGTGCTTCATCTACCTGAGGAATTGCATCTTGAATATGGGTGGTTTCCCTTTGAGAAGGTACGCCTCCAAAATCAAGTTCCTCTGTGACATCTTCTATGTCCTCATGCTGTAGGGTTTGTTGCTCAGGTTGAATCTCATCAAGCTGAACATTTCTCCCACTTGACTTCTTGGAAAAGAAATCCTTTTCCAAAAAGACACTATCCCGAGCAACAAACACCTTGTTCTCAACGGGATTGTAGAAATTATAACCCCTCGTTTCCTTGGGGTAACCTATAAAGAAGCATTTGTCTGATTTGGGTGCGAGCTTATCAGATAGTAAACGCTTTACATAAGCCTCGCATCCCCAAACCTTCAGAAATGACAAGCTGGGAGGCTTCCCAAACCATATCTCATGTGGTGTCTTGTCAACTGATCGGGACGGAGTCCTGTTTAGTGTGAACGCAGCAGTAGTGAGGGCATAACCCCAAAAGGATGTAGGAAGATCAGCAAAACTCATCATTGAGCGGACCATGTCTAACAATGTCCTGTTTCTCCTCTCAGACACACCATTCAGTTGTGGTGTACCTGGTGGAGTCAGTTGTGTTAGAATACCACAACTCCTCAAATGATGGTCGAATTCTTGGCTCAGATATTCACCCCCTCGATCTGATCGAAGTGCCTTTATCTTCTTGCCTGTTTGTGTCTCAACTTCATGCTGAAATTCTTTGAACTTTTCAAAAGACTCAGATTTATGTTTCATTAGGTAGATATACCCGTATCTACTAAAATCATCAGTAAATGTAATGAAGTATCGATAGCCTCTCCTAGCTTCTATGCTCATAGGTCCACACACATCGGTATGTATGAGAGCTAAGAGCTCAGTAGTCCTTTCACTTGTACCTTTGAAAGGTGACCTTGTCATCTTACCCATTAGACATGATTCACATGTTTCAAATGATTCTAAATCAAATGACTTTAGGCTACCAACTGTTTGGAGTTCCTTCATGCGTTTAATGCTAATGTGGCCTAGGCGACAATGCCATAGATTGGCTTCACTTATGTCATTCGACTTTTGCCGTTTTGTATCAACGTTATAAACTTCAGATTTGAGATCCAATATGTATAATCCACTATTATTCATATGGGCTTGAGCATAAAAGATGTCATTCTTAAAAATAGAAAAACAATCCTTAATGACAAAATTATAACCCTCAAGGTTCAAAACTGAAATTGAAATCAAATTCTTAGTAATAGAAGGAACAAAATAACAATTATAAAGTTCTAAAACCAAGCCAGAAGGTAGCGGTAGACTATAATCTCCAATGGCAAGTGCAGCAACTCTTGCTCCATTTCCAACGCGAAGATCTATCTCACCCTTCTGCAACCGTCTCCTATTTCGTAGTCCCTGCACATTCGAAATAATGTGAGAACCACAACCGGTATCTAATACCCAAGAATTGGAGTTAGTTGATAAGATTTCAATGACGCAAATACCTGAAGCAGAGGCACCCCTCTTCTTATCTTCCAGATATTTGGGGCAGTTTCTCTTCCAGTGCCCCTTAGCCTTGCAGTAGAAGCAGTCATGCTCAGCAGCCACCTTTATTTTAGGTGTGTTTCCCTTAGGTGGAACAACTGTCTTGCCCTTCCCTTGAGACTGTTGCTTCTTCTGTGGCCCTTTCTTAAACCCTTTCCCTTTGTTGACCATAAGAACATCCTTCCTAGGTTCAACCAAGACATTTTGCTCAGCAGTTTTGAGCATAGCATGCAGCTCATTGAGGGTCTTACCCATGGCTCCCATGTGATACATCTGCCTGAAATTGGCAAATCCATCATGTAAGGAATACAGGATCATATCTGTAGCCATCTCAACATTGTAGGGGTTCCCAAGTCGAGCCATCCTGTCAAACAGGCCTATCATGTGGAAAACATGTGGCCCCACTGGTTTCCCCTTTTCGAGCTTGCTTTGCAATATGGACTTAAGGGTCTCATACCTCTCAATCCTGGCCTGCTCCTTAAAGAGATCTCTAAGATTTCTCATAATTGTATAGGCATCCTGATCCTCAAACCTCTGTTGAAGACCAGGTTCCATGGCAGCCAGCATGAGGCAAGTAACATTCCTTTACCTCTCGCATATTGTTTTGTGACGTGCCTTATCTTCATCAGATGAGTTGACAATCAGCTCTGGGATGGGTGTTTCTAGGACATCCTCTTGGTTCTCAGACCTG
>NW_017973212.1:16959-27930 GCF_001876935.1 Asparagus officinalis | reverse complement strand
GAAACATTATCATCTGATAGTGATAGTGTTATACCTGAGAAGTCGTACCCGCACACGATAGGTTACTCCAACTGTCTAAATGACGAGTTGTACTATCGTGCTGGGGGTACGAATAGAACCAGGAAGAGGAGTCCCCGAGAACAGGAAATTCAATGTCCCTGTTCCAAACTCATTCGGGCGGTATTGTCTGAATGCAACTGCATCAAGGCGGTCCCCGAAAGAGTTTCAGTTTTTGAAAGACTCAGTGCGGAGACGCCAAAACCCAGGCCTAGGCGTTTCCGAAGAAGAAGAACAATGCGTTCAAGGGTCACTGCCAACATGACCAGCAAGGGGACATCGGCACGGGATGATTTCGAGTCGATTCTGAGAGCCTCCCGGCCTAGAACCCGTCTGCAGTCCGGAACCATCGAGCGAGCAACCTATGGTAGGGTTCGGACAAGACGCCCTTCAGAAGATGAAGAATCTGATGCTGGCTCCGCAGTCGCATCAGATAATACAGTATCCAGCGAGGGACAACCCCACGAGGCACTTATGATAAGTGCAAGTGGCCAAGATGCTCGAAGATGCCATAGCCAAACAACAGGAAAGCTTTAGGTTCGAGATGCAGATGGCCATGCAGACTATGAGAGAGATGCATGAGCAACAAATCCAGGCATTCAGGAACCAGCGAGGTGAACCAAGCCACTGTAACCAGGTTGTTCAGGAAGAGGAGCACACGGATAGGGATGAAGCTCACAATGCCAATAACCCTCCCGTCAATGCAGGGGGTGGTAATGAGGATGCCAACGAAGATACAAGTGAAGACTTGAAGATCAAAAACCTCGAGAGCAAAATCAACACATTGATCTCCGCTCAAGAGACGAAGAAAACAGGCATTCCTTGCCCATACCCAAGAGAATGGGAATCGATCCCATATCCGGCGAAGTTTAATCTAATTAACTTCACGCCGTTTAATGGGATGGGTTCACCTACCCAGCATTTGATTTACTTCAAATCGCACTTGGGGGTGATCTCTGGTAATGAGCCTCTGATGGTGCGGTCATTCGTCGGCACTCTTCGCGGAGCCGCCTTCGATTGGTATCGCCGCCTCAAGCCAGGCAGCGTAAACAGCTGGGATGACATGGAGACCAAGTTCCTGGCCAACTTCTTCGACGACGACACCGAGATATCTATCGGATCATTGCTCGATGAGAAGCAGAAGGACGGAGAGTTAGTCGATACCTTCGTCAAAAGATTCCGGAACAAGGCGATGAATTGCCGGGACCCGATCACAGAGGAATTCATCCTCCAAACTTGCCACAACAACCTTGCGTTGGACGTGTTGGAAGCAATGGGAACAGCACCGTCTGACACTTGGAAGGATCTGAAGGTGCGCGGTGAACAAGCCGAACGTTTCCTCCGAAGGAAGAAGGCCGAGAGGAACCTACCGACGGCTAATCCTCTGGACTCAAACTTCGCCTCTCGTGGTAAGGGCAAAACACCTGCAGCTACTGGTGGTGCTAATCAAGCGTCACAACAGCAATCCCGAAGGCAGCAAAAGACTTCGGGTCCGAGACTCCAAAGAGAGTATTCCTTCAAGGACGAAGACGTTCCAGCCATCTTCGAATCCCTCCTTGAAGGTAACAAGATCAAGCTACCACCTATCACAAATCAGGAGGAAGCTGACAACACTACGGACCCAAAGTACTGTGCATACCACAGGAGGGTCGTTCATCCCACCAAGGATTGCTTTGCTCTCAAGAATAGCATTCAGACCTTGGTTGAAGCCGGCGTCATAACGCTGAGGTAAGCCAATTGAGAATGGCACGACTCCGATAAGTATAAGAGTATAAACTGCTTCTCAAAACTCCAAAGAGTATACGAGTATAAACTGTTTCTCAATCCTCCGACCGGTACAAGAGGTTAAACTGTTCCCTGATACTCCAATAGGTATATGAGTCTAAACTGTTTCCCCACTTTTGACGGGAAGTTCCTGGAGAATATTAAGCTAATATTCTTAAGGATAACCCGGTTAGTTAACTGATAATAATGTCCGAACCAGTTCCGCAGAGGAAACTGGGGGTGGACGATTTATGTAACGGGAAGTTCCCAAAACCACAGCAATGTAATGAATAAGAACTCCCATTCTCACCATGTCTATGCACTCAACACTCTCTCTGTTAGAGTCTGGACGTAAAGTACCCACTTGGTCAAACCTTCTTACAGTTAGGACCACAGTCAAAATCCCCTCTCGATTCCCCCAATGAACGAGAGGTCCACAAATTGAGCGATCAAACCTTCCTACAGTTAGGATTGTCTCAAAACACCCACTTGGTCAAACCTTCTTACAGTTAGGACCACAGTCAAAATCCCCTCTCGATTCCCCCAATGAACGAGAGGTCCACAAATTGAGCGATCAAACCTTCCTACAGTTAGGATTGTCTCAAAACACCCACTTGGTCAAACCTTCTTACAGTTAGGACCACAGTCAAAATCCCCTCTCGATTCCCCCAATGAACGAGAGGTCCACAAATTGAGCGATCAAACCTTCCTACAGTTAGGATTGTCTCAAAACACCCACTTGGTCAAACCTTCTTACAGTTAGGACCACAGTCAAAATCCCCTCTCGATTCCCCCAATGAACGAGAGGTCCACAAATTGAGCGATCAAACCTTCCTACAGTTAGGATTGTCTCAAAACACCCACTTGGTCAAACCTTCTTACAGTTAGGACCACAGTCAAAATCCCCTCTCGATTCCCCCAATGAACGAGAGGTCCACAAATTGAGCGATCAAACCTTCCTACAGTTAGGATTGTCTCAAAACACCCACTTGGTCAAACCTTCTTACAGTTAGGACCACAGTCAAAATCCCCTCTCGATTCCCCCAATGAACGAGAGGTCCACAAATTGAGCGATCAAACCTTCCTACAGTTAGGATTGTCTCAAAACACCCACTTGGTCAAACCTTCTTACAGTTAGGACCACAGTCAAAATCCCCTCTCGATTCCCCCAATGAACGAGAGGTCCACAAATTGAGCGATCAAACCTTCCTACAGTTAGGATTGTCTCAAAACACCCACTTGGTCAAACCTTCTTACAGTTAGGACCACAGTCAAAATCCCCTCTCGATTCCCCCAATGAACGAGAGGTCCACAAATTGAGCGATCAAACCTTCCTACAGTTAGGATTGTCTCAAAACACCCACTTGGTCAAACCTTCTTACAGTTAGGACCACAGTCAAAATCCCCTCTCGATTCCCCCAATGAACGAGAGGTCCACAAATTGAGCGATCAAACCTTCCTACAGTTAGGATTGTCTCAAAACACCCACTTGGTCAAACCTTCTTACAGTTAGGACCACAGTCAAAATCCCCTCTCGATTCCCCCAATGAACGAGAGGTCCACAAATTGAGCGATCAAACCTTCCTACAGTTAGGATTGTCTCAAAACACCCACTTGGTCAAACCTTCTTACAGTTAGGACCACAGTCAAAATCCCCTCTCGATTCCCCCAATGAACGAGAGGTCCACAAATTGAGCGATCAAACCTTCCTACAGTTAGGATTGTCTCAAAACACCCACTTGGTCAAACCTTCTTACAGTTAGGACCACAGTCAAAATCCCCTCTCGATTCCCCCAATGAACGAGAGGTCCACAAATTGAGCGATCAAACCTTCCTACAGTTAGGATTGTCTCAAAACACCCACTTGGTCAAACCTTCTTACAGTTAGGACCACAGTCAAAATCCCCTCTCGATTCCCCCAATGAACGAGAGGTCCACAAATTGAGCGATCAAACCTTCCTACAGTTAGGATTGTCTCAAAACACCCACTTGGTCAAACCTTCTTACAGTTAGGACCACAGTCAAAATCCCCTCTCGATTCCCCCAATGAACGAGAGGTCCACAAATTGAGCGATCAAACCTTCCTACAGTTAGGATTGTCTCAAAACACCCACTTGGTCAAACCTTCTTACAGTTAGGACCACAGTCAAAATCCCCTCTCGATTCCCCCAATGAACGAGAGGTCCACAAATTGAGCGATCAAACCTTCCTACAGTTAGGATTGTCTCAAAACACCCACTTGGTCAAACCTTCTTACAGTTAGGACCACAGTCAAAATCCCCTCTCGATTCCCCCAATGAACGAGAGGTCCACAAATTGAGCGATCAAACCTTCCTACAGTTAGGATTGTCTCAAAACACCCACTTGGTCAAACCTTCTTACAGTTAGGACCACAGTCAAAATCCCCTCTCGATTCCCCCAATGAACGAGAGGTCCACAAATTGAGCGATCAAACCTTCCTACAGTTAGGATTGTCTCAAAACACCCACTTGGTCAAACCTTCTTACAGTTAGGACCACAGTCAAAATCCCCTCTCGATTCCCCCAATGAACGAGAGGTCCACAAATTGAGCGATCAAACCTTCCTACAGTTAGGATTGTCTCAAAACACCCACTTGAATCTGAGAGAACTCAGAGGATTGCAAGGGCGTTTAGCTTACATCAGACGGTTCATCTCAAATCTATCTGGGAAGTGCCAACCTTTCTCTAAGCTAAACAAGAAGGGTGTGTCATTTATTTGGGATGACACCTGTCAAAAGGCACTCGAGGATATCAAGACATATCTGACAAATCCTCCTGTTCTCATTGCACCAAAATCAGGTAAACCGTTCTTGATTTACATCAAGGCGATGAACCATTCGATAAGTGCTTTGTTAGCACAAGACGATGATAATGGTCACGAACAGGCAGTTTATTATTTAAGTCGGACTTTGGTGGGCGCTGAGTCTCGATATCCGATGATTGAGAAAGAATGTCTCGCGTTGGTGTTTGCAGTGCAAAAGATGCGGCATTACTTAGTGGGACAAACAATTTATGTTATCTCCAACGTTAATCCCGTGCGAGTATTTATGACGCAACCGGGTTCGATGAATTGGCGGCTGGCAAAATGGGCCATCCTCTTGTCCCAGTATGATTTGCACTTCAAACAGCAAAAGTCGGTCAAGGGACAAGCGATTTGTGATCTTTTGGCGGCAAACCCGACCGCAGATGCGGCAGAAGTATATGATGACTTGCCGGATGAAACCCACGAGGTTAACACTACATCGCACCAGCAAGTATGGCAATTATATTTTGATGGTGCTTCAAGAGCAGTTAATAGGGTAATAACCCCGGGATGTCCCACCGTTTCCTCTGGAGTTGGAGTCGTCTTAATCTCTCCGGGAAAGCATGTGTTTGCGGAGAAAGTTGTTGTATTCATTGCTGTGTTCATTACAACTTAGATCGTTACAATGAAAAAAAAAAAAGATCACCTTTTTATAAGGCTCTTACACAATGAAAACAAAAAGGTTACAACTCTCTTCAAACAAACGCAAGATCCGTTTATCGTCTCTTGCTTGCGTGGGTCTTTTGCCTGTGACGGGGACGTCAATATCCGTCCCTAGGGTGTCTCGGCTTTGCCGAGACACCCCTGGGGTGTCTAGGCTTTTCCTAGACACCCCCGGGGTGTTTCGACTCGCCGGGACTCCGTTTTAGGTGTATAATTGCTTTCCCCGTAGATTCTTCGTCCGAACTCGGATTTGAGTGATTCCAGGTGCGTTGGATGCTTGACGAAGAGTTCGATCCGCTCTGGTGGTTGGATTGTCTTTAGAGTGGTTGAGGCACGAAGGGCGGTGTCCTTTTTGTGAACACCGCCGGGTTCCCGATTGATCCGGGTCTTCGTTGTTCCGAGATCCTATCAGCTCAAGTAGCTCGTCGATTCACTTCAGTCGTTCATCAACGTCAATTAGACTCTTGTGGATTAGATGGTGACGTTCATCGTCGCTTTTTAAAACTGAACCGTTCGTGGAGACCTATAGGCAATTTTCGATGCCTACAGATACCCCCTCCAAAGTGTTCCGGACTCGTTTCTTTTATAGAAGAGGCTGGAATACTTTGGATGTGATTGGTCTAGCCTTCACTCGGCTCCTTCGATTTTCGGTTTATCCGATGCTTTGACGAATAACCGAAGTTTTTCCGGCGCTGCGTTTATCGCCTGGCCGTCGTTGGAGTCTCGAGTCTGCAACTGATGAATTGAGTTTGGCTCGTGTCATTGAGTTGACTTTGAACTACCTCCGCCACATTGTGCAGGCTTAGGGTTTCGGATTGTCGAACATTGACTTGTGTTGCAACGCGTTGACTGGCGTTGACCTAGGGTTATGCGTTGACCGGCGTTGACCCTTAGGGTTTCGAATCGTCGAACGTTGACTTTTGTTACAACGCGTCGACTGGCGTTGACTTAGGGTTACGCGTTGACCGGCGTTGACCCTTAGGGTTTTGAATCGTCGAACATTGATTGGTGTGGATTTTGGATCCTCGAACGTTGACTTTTGTTGCAACGCGTTGACCGGCGTTGACCTAGGGTTACGCGTTGACCGGCGTTGACCCTTAGGGTTTCGGATCGTCAAACGTTGACTTTTGTTACAACACGTTGACTGGCGTTGACCTAGGGCTACGCGTTGACCAGCGTTGACCTTAGGGTTTCGAATTGTCAAACGTTGACTTTGGTTGCAACGCGTTGACTGGCGTTGACCTAGGGTTACGCGTTGACCGGCGTTGACCCTTAGGGTTTTGAATCGTCGAACGTTGATTGGTGTGGATTTTGGATCCTCTGGCGTTGACCTAGGGTTACGCGTTGACCGGCGTTGACCCTAGGGTTTACGGATCGCCATTAACACAGTTTATACTCGTACGTTTGCTGGAGTATACACAGTTTAAGCTCTTAAGGTATTGGAGCATGGTGGTCCAAATGTTGGGGCTGCAGGACCAACTGTTAAGGCTGATTCATCTGCATGTGTGGATTTTATCCTGAATTTGTTGGATGCTCAAGTCACGAGACCAACTAGTGGAGTTGATGCGTCAATGACTTGCATATATAGAATTTTTGGCAAATTCTCAGCCATCAACGCCCCAGCCTTTAACGGGTTTGATTAGCCTTTACCGACTACCGTTTGAGTCGGGCTAGTATACGGATTGTTTAAGTCCGCTCCCATGTGACGTTTTAGCTAAAAGAGTTAACCCTTTTAGTGCTACGATATTGAATACGTAGACTTCGTCTTTCTCACAGGAATAGACTACCCGGCAACGCGTGTTAGACGTTGACTTTAGGATTTTTGGCCAATCCCCAGCCTTCAACGGATTTGATTAGCCTTTACCGACTACCGTTTGAGTCGGGCTAGCATGCGGATTGTCTAAATCCGTTCCGCATGTAACGTTCGGCTGGAAAGGGAACTTGAGGTGGGATCCCCCACCCCCAGAATCCGGAATGATGAACTGGGAGTGGGTTCTCCACTCCAAAGACGGACTGAGAAATGGGAGAGGAAGAATTTTATATTCTATCTCCCGGTACTGAAGAGGAAGAATTTTATATTCTATCTACAGCTGGAAAGGAAACGGGAGAGGAAGAATTTTATATTCTATCTCCCGGTGCTGAAGAGGAAGAATTTTATATTCTATCTTCGGCTGGAAAGGAAACGGGAGAGGAAGAATTTTATATTCTATCTCCCGGTGCTGAAGAGGAAGAATTTTATATTCTATCTACAGCTGGAAAGGAAACGGGAGAGGAAGAATTTTATATTCTATCTCCCGGTGCTGAAGAGGAAGAATTTTATATTCTATCTTCGGCCGGAAAGGGAACTTGAGGTGGGATCCCCCACCCCCAGAATCCGGAATGATTTGAACCCAAAGAACCCCTCATTCATTGAGGAGAAAACCCAATTTCAACCCTAACTTTTATAGGTTTGGTAGAAAAGGGGACAAAGGTGGATTTTCGTTTATCGAAAATGAATGACTCGACCTTAGCGAGATCGGGAACAATCCTAACTTTTATAGGTTTGACTGTTCCAATTGAAAGTGGACCTCTCGTTCATGGAAGGAATCGAGAGAGGAATTTGGCTTTGGCCCTAACTTTTATAGGTTTGACCAGAAAGCAAAGAAAGTGGAATACGGGTAGCAAAGAAAGTGCCAACTCGTGTCATCACTCAAAGGGAGATTTTAACGCTAGGCGTTTAGGACCTAGCATGTTAAGTCTGAGAAATGCCAACGACGGGCAAATGGAAACGTTGGTGGATCCACTGTCGTTTAATTTGATCAGCGGATGGTTTGGTGAGGAAAAATTAACCTATCAGAAGATTGGATCTCCTCTCACAAAAATAACTCATAAGAGTTAGAAGACTTTAATGCTAGGCGTTTAGGACCTAGCACGTTAAGTCTGAGAAATGCCAACGACGGGCAAATGGAAACGTTGGTGGATCCCCTGTCGTTTAATTTGATCAGCGGATGGTTTGGTGAGGAAAGATTAACCTATCAGAGGATTAGATCTCATCTCACAAAAATAACTCATAAGAGTTAGAGAATTTTAATAAGAATAAGAAGGGATATTCTGACCTTCAGAGTTCGAATGTAGATTTCTTATTCGTCAATTCCACAATGACTGGGTTATCCCTAAGAATACCCATGTGGTATTCTTCCGGGAACTTCCCGATACATTGGATTATCCACCCCCAGCTTCTTTCTTGGAACGGGGTTTGACTTTGTTATCTGACCGGGTTATCTTTAAGAATATTAGCGTAATATCCTCCAGGAACTTCCCGTCAATGGTAGGAAATAGTTTAGACTCATATACCTATTGGAGTATCAGGGAGCAGTTTAACCTCTTATACCGGTCGGAGGAAGTAGGGAGCAGTTTAACCTCATGCACCTGTTGGAGGATTGAGAAACAGTTTATACTCATGCACCTGTTGGAGGATCAAGAAGCAGTTTATACTCTTATACTTATCGGAGTGAGTAGGGAGCAGTTTAACCTCATGCACCTGTTGGAGGATCAAGAAGCA
Source organism: Asparagus officinalis (assembly GCF_001876935.1). Classification (NCBI taxonomy): domain Eukaryota; kingdom Viridiplantae; phylum Streptophyta; class Magnoliopsida; order Asparagales; family Asparagaceae; genus Asparagus; species Asparagus officinalis. Next base: position 19,082 of record NW_017973212.1, on the reverse strand, counting down.
GTTTATACTCTTATACTTATCGGAGTGAGTAGGGAGCAGTTTAACCTCATGCACCTGTTGGAGGATCAAGAAGCAGTTTATACTCTTATACTTATCGGAGTTTTGAGAAACAGTTTATACTCTTGTACTCTTTGGAGTATTGCCGTTTTCAATTGGCTTACCCTAGCGTTATAACGCCGGCTTCAACCAAGGTCTGGATGCTATTCTTGAGAGCAAAGCATTCCTTGGTGGGATGGAGGATCCTCCTGTGGTACTCGCAGTACGTTGGATCCGCAGAATCGTCATCTTCCTCCTGATGCGTGATGGGCGGGAGTTTGATTTTGTTGTTTTCGAGAAGGGTCTCGAAGATAGCTGGAACGTCTTCGTCTTTGAACGAGTACTCGTTTTGGAGTTCCTCGTCCGAATTCTCCTGTTGTTCCCAGGACTGCTGTTGTGACGTTTGATCATCGTCAATAACCGTTGCAGGTACGTCCTCTTCATCATGAGGTACGAGATCCGAATCCAGAGGGTTAACCATCGGTTGGTTTCTCTCGACCTTTCGCCTTCTGATGAAGCGTTCAGCCTGTTCTCCTCGAGCCTTCAACTCTTTCCAGGTATTGAGCGGCTCTATTCCCATCACGTCCAAGATGTCAATGGACAAGTTGTTCTGACAAGTCTGCAAGAGGAATTCCTCCGTGGCGGGGTCCCTGCAGTTCATTGCCTGATTGCGGAAGCGTTTGATGAAAGTATCCACTGACTCTCCGCCCTTTTGTTTCTCGTCGAAGAGTGTCCTGATCGACACCTCGGTGTCATCATCGAAGAAATGGGCGAGAAACATGCCTTCCAAGTCCTCCCAGCTGTTGATGCTTCCGGGCTTGAGACGGCGGTACCAATCGAAGGCAGGCCCGCGAAGGGTGCCAACGAATGACCGAACCATCAAAGGCTCGTTGCCCGAGATTACTCCCAAGTGAGACTTGAAGTAGATCAGATGTTGAGTGGGCGAGCCCTTTCCGTTGAACGGCGTGAAGTTGATCAGGTTGAACTTCGCCGGATACGGGATCGAATCCCACTTTCTCGGGTAAGGACACGGAATGCCGGTCCTCTTCACCTCCCGAACAGACATCAGGGCTTCGATTTTTCTTTCGAGCTCCTTTATCTTTTCGGCCTCACCCATATCCTGTTTTGGATAAGTTTCGAGAGGAATCATACGGCCACCCCCAGTGTTGTCACTACTGGTGGGTCCACCCCCAGCGCTATCATCACTGGTGGGTCCACCCCCAGCGCTGTTAATTTTAGTGGGGCCACCCCCAGTATTCTTGGGTGGTGCGTTGGCCATGACGATTTCGACCACCTCCGGCTCGCTGTTGACTGCAGCGTTCTGGGTGCGACGGTCGGACTCAACTAGCTGGTTCGACAAAGCTCGGATTCGTTGATCGTGCATTTGTCTCATCTCTTGCATAGCCACTTCCATTTCAAACTTGAAGATTTCCTTCTGCTTAGTCAGGGCCTCTTCAATGATTTTGGCTATCTGATCTGTATTGACCATGAGCACCTCTCGAGCTTGTCCTATGCTAGACGTTGTCTCGTCAGAAGCGAGAGCGGAATAGGAATCCGAGAGTTCATCATCGGAATGGACTCCTTCATGGACTCCATTGTCGTTGTTATATCCGACGGCTTCTGGCTGAAGCTGAGCTATTCCCGAATTGACCCTGCTTCCCAAAGAGAAATTAGAGTCGGAATCACCTGAGATGATTGGGGATTTTCCTTTGTTGACCGTGTTGATGGTGACTTCTGGGAGTTCGTCATCTCGATCAATCGATCCTCTTTGGTGGGAACGCCTTGACTTGGGCTTTGTCGGTCCATCGGAGATTCCCTCGAATATCGAGACCCTCTGTGGAGCGGTCTTGGGGCAGCTACAGGCTGATAATACTGCCCTGATAATTTTGGTACACGGACAGTGAGAATCCGCTTCCCGGGTGTTTCTCTTTCGAGATTCATCCGCACCCCCAGCCCGATAGTACAACTCATCGACGTTGCCGTCGGAGTAACCTATCGGCTGCTCACATGGGTTCTCAGGTATAACGCGTTCGTTTGTTCGACGCGTCTTCTTCTGAGTAGACATTGCCTTGTTGGCCTTTGCAAGA
>NW_017973212.1:0-1929 GCF_001876935.1 Asparagus officinalis | reverse complement strand
GGGTGTCTCGGCTTGGCCGAGACACCCCTGGGGTGTCTTGGTTTTGCCAAGACACCCCTCGGGTGTTTCGAGCTTGCCGAGACTCCGTTTAGGTGTTTTGTTGGTTCCCCTGTATATTCTTCGTCCGGATTCGGATTTGAGTGATTCCGGGTGCGTTGGATGCGCGACGAAGAGTTTGACCCGCTCTGGTGATTGGATTATCTGTAGAGTGGTCGAGGCATGAAGGGCGTTGTCCTTTTTGTGAACAGTGCCGGGCTTCCCGATTGGTCCGGGTCTTCGTGATTCCGAAGTCCTATCCGCTCATGTAACTCGTCGATTCACTTCAGTCGTTCGTCGACGTCGATTAGGCTCATGTGGATTGGGTGGTGACGTTCATCGTCGCTCGTTAACACTGAACCGGTTGTGGAGAACTATAGGCAATTTTTGATGCCTACAGATACCCCCTCCAAAGTGTTCCTGACTCGTTTCTTTTATAGAAGAGGCTGGAATACTTTGGATGTGATTGATCTGGCCTTCAGTCGGCGTAGTTAGCTTCAACTCTTGACTCTTTCGATTTTCGATCTATCCGATGCTTTGACGAATAGCCGAGGTTCTTCCGGCGCTGCGTTTATCGTCTGGCCGTCGTCGGAGTCTCGAGTCTGCAGCTGATGAATTGAGTTTGGCTCGTGTCATTGAGTTGACTTTGAACTACCTCCGCCACATTGTGCTGGCTTAGGGTTTCGGATCCCCGTGTGTTGGCTTTTTATCGCAACGCGTTGACCGGCGTTGACCTAGGGTTACGCGTTGACCGGCGTCCACCCTAGGGTTTCGGATCGTCGAACGTTGACTTTCGTTTGCAACGCGTTGCTTGGCGTTGACCTAGGGCTACGCGTTGACCGGCGTCCACCCTAGGGTTTCGAATCGTCGAACGTTGACTTTTGTTGCAACGCGTTGCTTGGCGTTGACCTAGGGCTACGCGTTGACCGGCGTCCACCCTAGGGTTTCGAATCGTCGAACGTTGACTTTTGTTGCAACGCGTTGCTTGGCGTTGACCTAGGGTTACGCGTTGACCGCGTTGACCCTAGGGTTTCGAATTGCCCGACGTTGACACAGTTTATACTCATACGTTTACTGGAGTATACACAGTTTAAGCTCTTAAGGTATTAGAGCATGGCGGTCCCAAATGTTGGGGCTGCAGGACCAACTTGTTAAAGCTGATTCATCTGCGTGTGTGGATTTTATCCTGAATTTGTTGGATGCTCAAGTCACGAGACCAACTAGTTAGGCGTCGACTTTGGGGTTTTTTGGCTAACCCCCAGCCTTCAACGGGTTTGATTAGCCTTTACCGACTACCGTTTGAGTCGGGCTAGCATGCGGATTGTTTAAGTCCGCTCCTATGTGACGTTTAAGCTAAAAGAGTTAACCCTTTTAGTGCTACGATATTGAATACGTAGACTTCGTCTTTCTCACGGGAATAGACTACCCGGCGACGCGTGTTAGGCGTTGACTTTAGGATTTTTGGCTAACCCCCAGCCTTCAACGGATTTGATTAGCCTTTACCGACTACCGTTTGAGTCGGGCTAGCATGCGGATTGTCTAAATCCGTTCCGCATGTGACGTGATGTTGAATACATAGGCTTCGCCATTGTTACGGGAATAGGCTACCCGGCAACGTGTATTAGACGTTGACTTATCCCTACTTAGGCTTCGGGATAAAATACCCCAGAATCGAACTCTGGTGTCTTTTTCTACGGATAAAGACTAAACCGGCAACGCGTGTTAGGCGTTGACTCATCCCTTCTTAGGCTTCGGGGTGAAATTCCCCAGACTGGAATTCTGGTGTCTTCTTCAATCGGTAAAAGACTAAACCGGCAACGCGTATTAGGCGCTGACTCATCCCTTCTTAAGCTTCGGGATGAAATTCCCCAGACTGGAATTCTGGTGTCTTCT
>NW_017973211.1:4450-27792 GCF_001876935.1 Asparagus officinalis | reverse complement strand
AACTCAAAAAGTTGTAACTCAAGATGACAATGGAATCAATGAAAAAGAAAACAGTTTTCCACGCGAACACTTACAAGATTAATATTTGAATTATTTTTAATTAGCATAAAATCGGATTAGATTAGCATAAGACCCTAACCCCCCCAGGGTCTGTTTGCTGTGAAAGTTGCTATTTCCATTGTTATCGAATCTATTACAACTTTAGTCGTTACAATAAACTCGAATGAAATAAAAAATTGATCTTTTTATAAGATCTCTTTACACAATGAAAATAATAAAGTTTACAACTTTATCAAACAAACGCAGAGATCGTTCATCGGTCTTCTGCTTGCGTGGGTGTCTTTGCATGTGCCGGGGTTTATCCGTGGACCACCGTCGATCAGATTTGATTGCTGAAGAATTGGACAGAGCTTCGTCGATCCGCGAGGAGATCTAGAAACTTGAAGCGCCTATCTCGGATAAAGCGAGATATTTGCTCTTCTTAGTATTATCGCAACGGGACAATACTAAGAATCGGGTACGGGTGATGTAGATCTGACGAATCTCCCTCTCTTGCATTGAAGTGCTCGGTCACTCTTCACTCCGGCAGGGCTTCGCCTCTTCTCCAAAATTCCAGATCTGAAAAATGAGGCCTAAGACTTGTATTTATAGGTATGAGGGATAACGGAGCGGTTAAAACCGCTTTAGGGGGTCAAATCCACGTTGGGACACCCCTGGGGTGTCCCGAAAAATCCGAGACACCCCAGGGGTGTCTTAGAAAATCTAAGACACCCCTGGGGTGTCTCACATTGACCGAGACGCTCCGTTGAGGTGTATTTGTCCGCTTCCACTGTAAATTCTTCGTTCGAACTCGGATTTTAGTGATTCGAAGTGCGTTGGAAGTCTGACGAAGAGTTCTATCAGCTCCAATGGTTGGATTATCTGTAGGATAAACGAGACACGAAGGGCGTTGTTCCTTTTGTAAACATCGCGGGGCTCTCGATTAGCCCGTGCCTTCTTAGTTCCGGAATTCTGTCGGCTCGCGTAGTTCGTCGATTCACTTCAAGCATTCACCGACGTCAATTGAACTGCTGTGAACCGGATAGTGACGTTCATCGTCGTTCCTTAATACTGAGCTGTTCGTAGAGACCTATAGGCGATTTTCGATGCCTACAGGGTCCAACAGCAACTTGAAACACTTCATTAATGTGGAGACTTTGGGGCGACGAGATAAGATGACAGTTTCGATGGGTCATTCCTTTCTAGAGGAGGATCGGCATTGATTGTCGAGCATTGGTTTTGGTTCTGGAGTTTTGACATATTCTAGTCATCTTAGTCATAGGTCGCCAACTGCTGCATTAGGAGTTATTGGATATGGTGGAGCTGCTTCAGATTTTGGTTGGCGTCGGATATTTGGTTACCTAGCATTTGGTCACATTGAGGATGTGAGATTTGATCCGATTGCGCGTTTGGGATTCGGAGGCTCGTTTGATTATTCGTTAAGAGCTTCTGATTTTGTTCTGAGTAGGACGCGTTTGGGATTCGGAGGCTCGTTTGATTATTCGTTAAGAGCTTCTGATTTTGTTCTGAGTAGGAATGTCACTTTTGACTCTCAGCAGATGGAGAGTGTTAATCAGGTCATTTGGGTATCACAGCAGGTGGAGGGTGATGCTACTTCACGTTGGGTGGAACTTATTCCATATACTCCAGATCATACTGCATCATTTGGGATTCCAGCTGAGGTGGCATAGGTTGGGGATCATTTGATTTCGGATGCAGACGATGGATCGGTTTTGGATTCGGTTGCAGCTGGTGGACATGATTTGGATACGGCCATTGATTCACCTCTGATGGAGGTGTTTGATTTGTATCAGTTTGGGGCCGCTATCAGTTGCAGATCCGTTAGCGATATTGGAGAAGAGTTGCAGACTTTTCTATTTAATTGAGGGCCTTTGGAAGCTGTTTGGGTGAACTACGTGAATGCTTGATTCCTTGCGCAAGAGGATACGTAGGCAGTCTTTATAATGCAGTCGATTTGGTGAGTAGATACCGACGTTTGAGTGAGTGTTCGCACTCCCGTTTGGGTCTCGACTTGTTGAAAATTGAGAAGCAGCAAGTGAGGAATTTGACTTGGTTGGTGTCGGCTCAGTTTTGGTAGAAACTTCACCGAGGTGGAGAATTAAATAAACCACGAGAAGTTTGGTGAAGAACAGGTGTTGGAAGACCACAGGGAACTGTTTTGGAGCTACACGGTCAACCGGGGCGCAAGGCCGGTCGACCGCGAACATGCACGGGCTTAGGCATGAGCCTGGACTTGGTGCAGTCGACCGTCGCGGTCGATCGCGAGACCCTGTAGAACTTTTTGGTCTCTGTCGCTAGATCACGGTCAACCGCGAGCTTTGGGCGGTCGACCGCCAATCGGGTCAAAGCCCAGTTTTGGTTTCCTGTTCTTATTTAGTTTTGGTGTTTGTATAAATACTAATACACGTTCTAGGGTTTCTTAAGGAAAGAGTTTGGGATATTTAGAGCACAGAAAAGAGGTATTTTCTGAGTTATTTGATTAGGGTTTAATTTTTAGAGATTAAGAGTTTTGTTGGTGAGATTAGTTTGTTCATTCGAGTGATTTGTAATCTCAAGTTGTACTCTTCTTCTCTATTATTGAAAACCCCATCCCCTTCTTGCCCCGTGGACGTAGGCAATTGCCGAACCACGTTAAAATTGGTGTTTTGTTTGTGTATTGATTTTGGTTGGTTTTTGACCCTCTTTGATCGGCGTTTGGTTTGGTTCCTCGACACGGTTTTCAACAACAATTGGTATTAGATCACGACACCATCACCATCTTCACCAATGTCAGCACCACCTCCGCCTGTATTTTCATCGCCTCCTCTATCTCCCTCACCACCATCTCTACTACATCCATCACCTCCTCCGTCGGTATTCTCACTAATAGAGATGAATATTAATAGAGAGGAAGGAGAGGAGATCAGAGGAGAGGGATGAGATGTATATTACTGCTAATTCAATAAAAAAAGTGAAAGAAAATGGCGTAGTCCCCATCAATTTTAACATCAACTAACTACAGAGATTAATATTTGCATATGTGAGATAATTTCAAGGGCTAATTTCAAAATATGAAGATTTTAGGTAGTAACATCAGAATATGTATACTTTAAAGGACTAATATCTAAAAAAACCCATTTCCTAATCATCATTAACCAATTTTCCAGAAGAGCACACAACGTTGCTAACCAACAAACTTTTCGAACCAGTCAAAATTAACAATTTTAGTCGTTTTCAAGGCTCGCTGAGCCCATAGTTTTTTGTTCACCAATTCCAAATAAAAAAAAGGGAAAAATACTTCCAGTCCCCAAAAGCCAAGAAAATGTGCTCTTCCCCTCAAGACTTTGTCAATGGGTGTTTTGCTCCCCAAAATAAAGATTTTATTCTCTGAGCCCCCAAAACACAAAACCCAAGAGATTAAAATATATGAAGACCATAATACTCTTCTCTCTCTCTCTCTCTCTCTCTCTCTCTCTCTCTCTCTCTCTCTTTATCATGATGTACTGAGATGATAGTTAAAATGATTAATAGAGATTATTTTATTATTTTTATTTTTTATTATTTTCATTGTTGATGAGGAGAACTTGTAATAAAGTAGGCAGACTAATATGCAGTAAAATCAATTTTTTTTAATCCACCTACATCCTAAGATCCATACGTAGAAGAAGATCCAAGATAGAAAATTATCTGAAGTGTGCAGATTAACAATGAAAAACTGCGTACTCATTGAAATGTTGTGCTGCAATTGTAGCGATGCCTCTACTAGTATCCACACAAACTTGTTGGAACTCCGCACGTCAGTGTGCTAGCACTTTGAAGACGGCGGCCTTTGGAATCTCTCTCTCTTTTCCTCACGATTTCAGAAGCTCGATTGGATGATCAAAAGGTCCATCCCATGACCCTTTTTATAGGGCTGTGAGTGAGGTAGTTTCTCAAACCGTAAAGAGATCGGGATTCCAATCATACGGTTTCTCAAAATATAATTTGTTCAAATCAAATCATATCTTTAAACCGTAATTGATCATACCAATTTGATTGTTAGGAGATCGGTTCATTGAATTTGGTCAGTATTTCTTTCGAACGTGATTGATCAAATCAATTCTGATCAATTAATCGAGATTGATCAAATCAATCCTTATCCAATTACCCGATAGCCTCACAACTAATCATATCTCTATATGACTTAATTTATGCGGGCTTTCTTAATAACGTTCCAACATGTTCTTGTGTGCGACCCAATAGGTTTACACAATGTTGGCAGTGAGCCAAAATACTTTTTCGGCCCATAAGTCATAAGCGGACCCTAGCAGGACATTATGACTACCCAAATCATGTAAAGGTCATCTCAGACGAAACCTAGTTCACAATGGACATATGTCGGTCTCTTCATCACTAGATATCTTGATTAAACTCAAGGCAGGAAGCGTGTCAACCTTATACAGTTCAACCTTTAATTTCTCGCACCTGAAGTTAGACTGGCTTTTCAATAGTTGACTCTCAACTAATTAGGCATGGCCATGCACTTTCTCAGTCTATCTTCTTCGAGGGGCCCAGAGATATCATACTCTCATTTATATGAGAGGGACAAATTCCATCTTGACCATTCACATCCCTCTGTATGATTCATAGCATACCCGATTGATGCCTTTATTATTATCCGTTTAGGGAAACATTTGGTAACATCAAAGTATACAATCCTCATGTAGGAAACCGTGATAATCTCAAGTCAAAAGACCGAACATAATCATTGTATGAAACCTACTGATGACACATATAATCCATGCAGTGTTTCATAGCGGATCAGTCCAGTATCATGTTCACCAACATATACCCATGTGATTGACTTGATATCTCATATCCATGATCCGTGAAACATGATCATCAATCAATCCACATACGGCCTATAAAATCATTAGTGTCCCAACCAATGACAAAAGACAAGGACTATTTAAAATAACATCACAATCTAATTACAGAGTTTCATGTTCAAATCACATACTTAATGATCCATAATAAGTGATTTATTCAAGGGACCGAATAACAGATTATTCATAGAAGTTGCATAAACATAAATTAAACACAATTATCTCTGTGATTGGTCTCTAGGGCATATCATACTAACAGAACTAACTGTTTGTATTGAGAGATTGTTAAAGTTACAGGTTAATTGTTAAGGTTACGAGTTAATTGTTAAGGTTACGGGTCAATTGTTAAGGTTATGGATCCCTTCTCTCTCTCTATCATTATGTTACTGTGATGATGTTAAAATGATTGAAGGGGATTGTTATTTTATTATTTTTGTTTTTTATTATTTTCGTTGTTGATGAGGAAACTAATTGTTTTTGTTTGTATTGGAAGATTGTTAAGGGTACGCGTTGATTGTTAAGGTTATAGATTAATTGCTAATGTTACAGGTTAGTTGTTAAGGTTATGGATTTGTTGTTAAGGTTACGGATCAGTTGTTAAGCTTATGGGTCGGTTGTTAAGGTTACGGGTTGGTTGTAAAGGTTACATGTTGGGATATATATATGTATATATATTTTGAGTGGAGTGAATATTTTGGGTCACTTGGCCTAGTGGTAAGGTTTGGGAGTTTGGACAAGAGGTTAGGGGTTCAAACCCCTACAACCATAATAGGTTTAGAATATTCATTGTTAAGGATAATGGTTGATTGTGAAGGTTACGAGTTGGTTGTTAAGCTTACGTGTTTGTTGTTAAGTTTACGAGTTTGTTGTTAAGGATATGTGTTGGTTGTGAATGTTACGATTTGGTTGTGAAGTTAACCTACACAACAAACCTGTAACCTTAACAACAAACTCGTAACCTTAATAACCAACCCGTAACATTTATAACCAACCAGTAACATTAACAACGAATATTCTAAAAACCCGTAACGGGTTGGTTGTAAAGGTTACAGGTTGGTTGTAAAGGTTACGGGTTTGTTGTGTAGGTTAACTTCACAACCAAAGCGTAACATTCACAAGCAACGCATATCCTTAACAATAAACCCGTAACATTAACAACCAACTCGTAACCTTCACAATCAACCATTATCCTTAACAACGAATATTCTAAAAATATTGTGGCTGTAGGGGGTTTGAACCCTTAACCTCTTGTCCAAACTCCCAAACTTTACCACTAGGCCAAGTGATCCAAAGTATTCATTCCACTCAAAATTTATATACATATATATCCCATCGTGTAACCTTCACAACCAACCCGTAACCTTAACAACCGACCCGTAACCTTAACAACTGATCCGTAACCTTAACAACCGATCCATAACCTTAACAACTGATCTGTAACATTAGCAATTAATCTATAACATTAACAATTAACACGTAACATTAACAATTAACACGTAACCTTAACAATCTCCCAATACAAACAAAAACAGTTAGTTTTCTCATCAACAACGAAAATAATAAAAAATAAAAATAATAAAATAACAATCCTCTTCAATCATTTCAACATCATCACAGTAACATCATGATGGGGAGAGAGAGAGAGAGAGAGAGAGATGATCCATAACCTTAACAATTGGCGCGTAACCTTAACAATTAACTCGTAACCTTAACAATTAACCTGTAACTTTAACAATCTCTCAATACAAACAATTAGTTCCCCTCATCAACAACGAAAATAATAAAAAATAAAAATAATAAAATAATATTCATCAATCATTTCAACTATCATCTCAGTACATCATGATAAAAAAGAGAGAGAGAAGGGTATTATGGTCTTCACATATTTTAATCTTTTGGGTTTTATGTTTTTGGGGCTAACACTCGTTGACAAAGTCTTGAGGGGAAGCACGTTTTCTTGACTTTTAGAGGCTGAAAGCATTTTTCCCTAAAAAAAATATATTATCTTCTCTACTGCTTTCCCCGAAGAGCAACCCGCAACTTCTTCACAGTAATCTGGTATCCAAAGGGGGAGCCAAGAAACTTCTCAGCTACTCCTCTCTCCCAAACTCTCGGCAAAAGAATCCAATCAGTACGAGTGAACGCAAAAAAGCAAAAAAAAAAATATCTTGGTTTGTGACTGTATAGTGTATATCCTCGACCTCTTTTGATTTGATAAAAAGGTAAAGCAAAAGCGCATGCAAGTTCATGGGAAGTTTGCTAGTGTTTCGTGGTACATGAACCGTGACACTGTTCGCCTGAAAAGGCGCTTTGTTGCCACAAAACGTGGAACCTGCCCCAGCACTGACACAGAAGCATGGGTGATTTTGACAGTGCCCAGAATTTCTTTTTTGAAAAAAATTATAGTGTTACAGCATAACTATGTTTTTATATTTTAAAAATGTATAACTATGTTATTAATTAGTATATAGTAATATTATTAAATACATTTTTTTTTCAATGTATGCCGCTGAAAAAATCATTAAGATATCTCCTTAGTATCACTATAAACCATCTGTTTATTAGTAAGACTACTAGTCATTGCTATTGGTGATACTACTGATCATCCCTCAAGAAACTTCCATGAATTGTCTTTTTTTTTTCTTTTTTATAACTAACCTTAGCTTTTGATTTAGTATAATAATCTGGAATGAAGTTATATCAAACAATCACTTTTGATTTAATATAAAGCATGTAAGTAACTATATTTTTGCTACTTATTACACTTGCACTACATATATTTACCAAAGGCGAAACTTCAATGGAGGTCCCTAATGTGTTGGTCAAAGATCATCTAGGTCCTTCAAATTATCTCTGTTGTTATTAACGTAGGTTCTTTTGCAAACTTCTGTCAAGTCTTGATGTTATAGATGTCAACAAAAAATTAGTGAAAGTCCAAATTCGATTTGTTAGTCATTGCTTTATCATAAAAAATAATAATAGTAGAAATAAATACAAATTTAACCTGTCAGATAAACAAAAAAGTAGTGAAATTAGAAGTTTATTCTGCATATCGCCGCCATGTTAGTAAGATTTAACAAAGTAAAAAGGATCTAGACTGATGATGGAGGTAACAATAGAGATCCCTATTGATGACTTTCAAATATTAAGGATCCAAATGATATTTAACCAATACATTAGAGATTTCCATTGAACTTTTATCTTTCCAAAAAGTTTGTCCTTCATTGTGAACGAAAAGGTCTGACTGTTCATTATGGGACGAAAACAAATATCTTACTAATATTACTCTTGTAGGATAATATCTATCCTGATGCTTGCCACTAATCATGTGAACCTTATATTGATTACCCTTATGGGGCTCTTTGGTTATTAGAAAAAAGAGAGAAAATGCATTTCTAAAAGAACTCATTTTTTTTCCTTAAAACACAGAACTTCATTCCGAGCTTTGAGCTCAAAAATAAGCTGGAAGTATTTCTTTTATTTCTTGGAATTTATTTTTCCTGAAACTAATCATATAGTCCTTAATTTGAAGGAAAATGGTTCCACGTGAAACCACTTCCTAGAAGGTGGATCTGTGCGCTACGAATTTTGGCAAGCACTATTATTAGTTATTTTCTTAGAGCATCTTCAATCCAAAAATTCAAAATGGTGTAGTTTTTATACCAAGTTGGTGTAGTTTTTATACCAAATTACTATTTCATCTCCAACCCATTACACCAAAAATGTTACACCAAAAAGAATATTCATTTTATTATTCTTATCTTTTAATATTTTTATCTATTTAAAATATTTCATTATAATAGTTAATATAAAATAATATATATTATTAATACAAATATAAATAACAAAAGAAAAAAAATTGTTTCTGTATTTATTCTCATAAGACCTTCCATAAAAAGTTTTTACAAAAAAAAATTTAATTGCGCCATTGCTACAATGTTACACCATTTCTGACGCAACACTGTAGCAGCCCGCTATTTTAGTGGAGCAATTGGCGCTGCGTTGAAGCGGGCAATCAACGCTAAGTTGATGTTTTAGCGTATACGTTGGAGAGGCCCTTAGTAATAACAAGCTACAGCTCCATGCACTAGAAAACCTGGACTGTATTGGGTAACTCTTCATTAACTTGTAGGTTAAGAGCTTATTCATGTTAGATCTGGAAAAGGTGGGGTGAGGGAATTGTGGTGGATCAATCCTAACATATTTAAGGCAAAAATTAAAAAGAAAAAAAAAGTAAAGAATTTCTCATTGTAGCTTTCTTTTCTGCCAAATCCTCTTCCGTGACCCACTATCGACTACTATATATATGTTGATTCCACAAAGCAACACATGAATTGGGACACTGTGCGTGTTAAGTAAGAGCAAATTATCAAAAGGAAAAACCAAACAACTGTACATATAGCTATCATCAAAGTGTTAATATGTGCGTTAGATTAATTGAAAGAATTTCTATAAAGATAATAAAGAATAGTTAGCTACACTAAAGCAATCATCAAAGTCGACGAAGGCTTATGTAAACATACATGTGCACTAGTCTGCATAAATCTGGGTCCCAAGCTCATCTGTGGTGCAATTTCCATAAATAAATCATCGGGAATTGTACTAGATAAGGAAGATTGATGTGAGGTAGAACAACATCCAACTGTGACTGAGATAAAATGGAGAATAGCTTCATCGTTGCTTGGCGGTAGAGTTTCAGATCAATCTTACCAACCAAATAGCATGTGACATGATTAATAAGATCCAAGCATGGAGACATGACATGTGGTTGCACAAACCAAGGTGGTGCTGATGTCAGTGTCATGTGTCCCATCGAAATCGAAGGTGTCGCTGCAGATGCTGTGTAGGATGACATGTAATGGCACCGTCGAGCCCTAACCCCCTGTAATGGATATCTGCTCTTATGGTTATTTGCTTTAATAGTCGTGATGATCCTATCATTGTCCTCCATAAATAGAATGTCTGGGTCCGGATCACCTTCCACTTCACCCTGCTCACTTGTAGTATTGTCCAAGTTGTCTCCACATGAAATCTCTCCTAAAATCACAATCAATAATAAGAAAATACAATATCATACAAAAGTTTTGTAAATAACATAGAAATGCATGATTTAATTTATTAAATACTAATTAAATTATAACATTGTACAAACTTGACATATGTGCGTAGCTGAAAGAAGTGAAGAGCATAGTCCAAATTAACATGACAACTTGCGGAGTTGTTGAGTTTAAATCTACAGAAGAATATAATGTAAGCTACTTATCTTTCTTACTTATATCTTTCTAATAGAGTTTTTGACAAGGATTTTAAATATAATAGAGTAGCAATATTTGTCTTTTCCATACCACACTAAACTTAAGAATTAGTTACTTAACTTGGATTCTTTTATTATGATCTCTCATGGGCTCTTTCTTATTGGCTTGCTGGCATACGGAAGTCCTATCCTCCCATAAAATTATGTTTTTCTTGATATACTTTTTAAACTAGTCCCTCAAATTATTGAAATTGCTAGTTTATTCCCTCAAATTATTTAACTAACTTTTGTTACGTCTATCTAGTCCTTTGTTTAAGTTATTTCAAACTAAGAACTAGCCCAACAAAAGTTAGTTAGCAATTAGCTAGAATAATTAATGGAAGGAATGATTGAAAGAAGTAATAAGATTTTAGGGACTAAATAGAAATTTTATATGTGAAATAGAATCATTATCACGAACTCGAGGTTTCCCTTCTTCTTGTCTTCCTTATCATATGTACTCTTGAAGGTACCGTAAGAGACCTTCATCAATTCATTGATTGGCATGAAGATTTTGCCCTACAAAATTACAAAGCTATTAGAAGTGGTTATAATAAATATTTATAGAATACTAAATTTTAAATATTCTATACCTTAGATCGGTAATATTGACCCTCAATAGTAGCATACAATCGTGAACCCATGTGGTGATCGTACTTACGGCATATCCAATTAGCATGTCTAAAATTCTTTTTAGAAATGCATATAATACAAGTACAATATTAGAATTAACAAAACTAAAATCTTACGTATGCTATCTTAGTGTCCCAATAGATGAGAGAAGCGGTGTGAAATGATACTGATCCACCATAGGATAGAGAACATAAAACATTTGTCAATCATGTGCGTATTTCTTGTATACATTATGCTTCAATTCATGTTTCCACTATTTGAATGCACTTGGAACCTTCCCATCGGGTCCAAAAACATAGTTCCATCTATTGGGATGGTCCTCAAGGCAATAGCATTTCTACAAATTTACATATATATAACTAAAATACACAACAGAAATATAATGAAAGAGTAAATTAATAATAATATACCATGAGCTTCTCCCATATTTCAGTGAAGGCTAACCATGAAAGCTCAGGATAGGTAAAGAATGGGTTGCAAATATTTGCTCTCCATACTAAAACTCTAATATAATTATTAAGTTTAGTGGCCCAAGTACCGTTTGGCACCCCTACTTTAATCTAGTCAAGAATAACTCTTTGTCCCTTTGGTGTTTCCTTTGTTTTAGGCTTGTTCGTACCATGCCCCTTCTTCTTGGGTGGAAGCTCACAACCTACTAAGACAATGAGAAAAATAGAATTATTAAATTTACCCCTTTCAATCTCTCTATCTTTTGATGCAATTGCATTATCTTTTCTAGTCTTTATCAAATTACCTCACTCTAATAATTTTCTTGTTGCGGGAGGATTGAACTTGTCATATCTAGACTTGTATTATAATGCAACTAGTTGTAATGGGAGTGTTTGTTGGAAAACTTGTAGTAAAAGAAATGAAAGAAAAATTGACTTGTATTCCTTTAATCTTAGTTACAATTGGATTTTCCGATTACAAAAGAGAGGAGAATGATCTGGATTCTCCCCTTTGTTTAATTCTGGGTTCTTCACGGTGGCGATGGAGTGCCTCCCTCGAATGCTCGCGTCGAGTTTGCTCTCCGTTGACGATCCGACGTTTTGATTCACTGGAACAATGTCTTCTCCTCACGATTTGACGTTGTGGAGAACTTGCGTGGCAAGTTTTAGAACTCTGAATGAGTTTGAAACTCTATAAAAGAGTTGATTTAACCGAAATCAGTTTATAAGCCAAGGATGAAAGCTCTCTGTTGTTGAACGTTGCTGAAGGATGAACGTCGATCTTCCCCTCGCTGCCAAGCCGAAGATCTCCTCTTTGCTACCAAGTCTAAAATCCAAAAAGCCAGCCGAAAAAGCCTTGAGCCAAATCCCCTCTGCTCGAACCCCTGAACTGAATTAATTTTCAGTTATTTATATAGGATTAAGGGGTGTAACTACCCCTTAAATCGCTCCTAAGTGGGGTGTAACCGCCCCCAAATCGTGGGAAATAGTTTTGGAACTGTTCAAGAGTTTAAGGGGGTGTAATCCCCCCTAAAATCTCTCCATAATGGGTGTAACCGACTCTATTAAGTGGAGATACAGTTTTAAAACCGTTCAGGTTCTGTTTGAACCAGTCAAACACAAAAAACGCGGGTCTGACCCCTGCGTTTTGTTGTTGCAACGCGGGTTCGACTCCTGCGTTTTGATGTTGCAACGTGGGTTCGACCCCTGTGTTTTGATGTTGCAACGCGGGTTTGACCCCCGCGTTTTGTTGCTGACACACGGGGAGGACCTCCGCGTTTTGAGGTTATAACGCTGGTTCAACCCGTGCATTTTGATGTTGCAATGTAGGTCCGACCCGTGTGTTTTGACTTTGAACGCTGGGGATGAACCCTGCGTTTTGATTTGAAGAGACCATCGATTTGTAGTCTCTTTTGCTAGAGCGTTGCAAAGACCGTCATCTTGTAATCTTCGTCTTGGCTCCTTAAAAATATGAGAGTCGTCAGATTGTAACTCCCTATCTTGTAATCTTCGTCTTGGCTCCTTAAAAATATGAGAGTCGTCAGATTGTAACTCCCGATGTTGATTATGAAGGCTGTTGATTAGAATTTTCATCAGTTGTTGTGAAGGTCGTCGGATTGTAACCTTCATCGATCTACGTGAAAGTCTTCAAATTGTAACCTTCTGGAAGTCGTCAGATTATAACTTGCATCATTAGTGTTTGATGAGAGATCAACTATCTATTATGATTTTTAGACAGCCTACAGGGAGATGGTGAATATCAGGTGTAAGTGACCAGAAAATGGTCGGCGACTCATCACTAAAATATTACATTACTAAAAACTATGCAATATTAACTACTATGTATTAATGTGAAGAAATGGTGTTGGTAGCTTTGCAGAGGATCCTGATATAGAATGACCAGACCCTAGAGTCACCGTTCGTGATTGATCACCTGAACAATTAAAGTTATTAAAGTAAACAAATATCATGAATAATAAAACATGAAAATTACAAAATTAAATTACATGTATGAGGAGACTGTGGTGGTAATGTCTCCTCAAATCTGTAGACTGGGATCATGGATCATGATCGATCACACCCCTCCCAAAAATGTCTCTTACTTCTCATCTGTAATTTTAATTAAGTTGTTAAAATGCACAAGAAGAAATGTGAAAATGCTTATAACAAACATTTGTTACCAGTTTAATTTTACTTCTAGTATTCTAACTTCAAAAAATTTAACATTACAAACCTACTACGTCTTTCTCTTTACGTCTTGTACTAGATTGCGTTTGTATCACTTTGGTTAAATTTGCTATGTGCTTTTGTTTTTTCTATTGCTCCTAGACTTTAAGCCAAAATTATTGCCTTCTATCAAAATTGTAATATTAGTCCTAGTCTTAGAATCAGACATTTCAAGCGTGACATTCTGCGAATAGGAGTAGTTTTGCTAAACATCATTAAATGAATCAGTAAGTTCATTGCTATTGTCTTCTTCGGTCTCATCAGCATCTTTGTTATCATTAGGAAAACAACAGACTTTACCTTATTGTACAAAGTAACACAGTCAGTTGCAATCTTAGGATCTTTCACAAAGAAATATTGATCTGCTTATTTTATAGAGATGAACTTCTCATCTAGATAAACTTCTTTATCAAGATTAACAAGTGTAAACCTATAATGATCCAGGCACGGCTTTGCACGAGACCACCAAACCTTGAATATCTTGTAACTACATTGGCTTTCTTTACCATATCCGTAAAATATCTTCACAATATCTTCAAATTGCCCGTAATATAGCATGTCAGCTTTAATAGGATTTTGATCTCTTATGTTTAAAAAACAATCTTGTACGAAACATCCCATGAAAATCGCAGTTCTAGGTTACCCTATTCTCATCATTTTCTAGCATTCTAAATTTATATCCATTAACGCAGTTAACTTTTTGTTGTCTTACTTCATAGTAAGGATGTTGTGTCTGAATCTAAATTTAATTTAATACTGATGTACTATCGAGAAGCTCTTTTTTGACCTAAACCAAACATGCATCAATCCCATTTAATAGTTTAACTTCAATTATAAAATATTTAGAAAATTAAAATTTAAAAACACTTACTTTATTTCTAAGCCAATCCGGAAAATCCTTCCTATGCATTGTTTTAATATTATGTACTGCTTTTCTGCCAGTTATTTCATTCTTAAGCTTTTATAGATTTCATCTAATATTAACAAAAATAGAGATTAGATTGGCAAGTTAAAATTAAATAATTTAAAAATTTTCATATTATAAATTTTATGATACCTTTGATAGACTTCAAACATTTCAAGATTTTCTAGTATAATGATCCAACCTAGATCTGGGACAAATAACAGTTTTTTTCTCCTTCACTGGGGCTTGACGGGTTATTTTTCTACTGCATGTGTAACAAGATGCAAATTGAAGGCATTCATTGGCTATATAACTTTTAACAATCGAACATTTTGGAAGAGCTTGATTATGCACAAGGTTTTTCATGAAACCTAAATATCTATAAAATGAAAAGGATACTATAAATAATGGTGTTCAGATTTAAAAACTCCATATATATTTAATAAAGTTAATCAAATGCCTGACCTCTCTATCGGACACAACAAATGGTACATTATTGGTCCTGCAATTATAGCCTCACTTACTAGATGTTGTGTAAGATGGACCATGACCGTAAAAAATAAAGAAGGAAACATCACTTCCATATTGCACATAGTTTCAGCCACTTCTACTTTAAGGTTTTTAAATTGAACCACGTTTATAACTTTTGAGCATAATTTTCTAAAGAATCCATAATATTCAATTATAATTTTGGAGGCTTCTATATCCATATTGTTACGAAGTGCAACCGGGAGTACCTGATAAAGAAGAATGTGATAATTATGTGTACTTCACAAAATCTCTACATCTGCTCTTTTAACATCATAATATGAGAAGAAGGAAACTCATATTTGTTAGGTCTAACTTCATGTGGTCGCAAATCTTCCGGGATATTCAATGCAACTAGGTCATGACGAGCCCGAAGGTTATCCTTTGATTTGTTGGTATCTTGTAGGAGCGTTGACACTAGATTTTCATAAATATTTTTCTCAGTATGCATGACATTTAAGTTGTGTCGGATTTTAAGCTTTGTCCATAAGATAGCTAGAAGAAGATACTAAATTTTATCCAACCTGTGGGTAATTTTTTGGTTTCATCTTCTACCCTTTGAACTGATCTTTTACGCTTCAGAATCTTTCCATCTTTACTCCCAGTAGATTGATCTTTAAATACTGATTCTTTACGAACCTGTCATTTTGAAACTTCTCAAGAAATTTTACAATATCATCTCCTTTAAATTTATGTGGCACCTTCCTCTTCTCCATCGTGCCATCAAACTTAATACACAAGTTTTGTATATGTGTCCCAAGCGCAACCATCATCTATTAAACTAATAGCAGCACTTTTGGCTATGTAGTAAGTGAATTGCTTCGAGTTCTCGACCATATAGTGGACAAGCATATGTGCCTCTCATTGACTATCCAGATAGATTAGAATAACCTAGAAAATCATTAATTGTCTATATGAGAATAGCATGTAGTCTAAATGACTCCTTAGAATGAGCATCTGTGACACCCTCACTTTAGTCCCACATAGACTAGTGTGAAGAATTGTTAGTGGTTTAAATAGAGAAAAGTCTAAGGCCTAAGAATAACTAGTGATAGCATTTTGGCATTAGATTTAAGCCAACATCGAGTTATTCTTGGTGGGTCATACGGCTTGCACGGGCCAATGGGCCCGTAGGCCCGGGGCATGACAAATAGCATCAGAGCAGTTGTCAGTCGGAAGTGTGAAGCTAAGTGATATACGGGGCTAAGTGCTACATCGTATGGATGCGGTAGGAGCCACCTCTAGAGCCCGTAGGAGCCATCTCTAGAGTCCACATCGCCTGACAGTGTACTGAGATGTGCCAATTGTCATGTTGTGACGATGAGAATGTCGTCTTTGTAAGGTGGGGGTGATTGTGACACCCCCACTTTAATTCCACATGGACTAGTGTGAAGAAATATTAGCGATTTAAATGGAGAAGCCCAATGCCCAAGAACAACTAGTGCTAGAATTTTGACAGTGGATTTTAGCCAACATCAAGTTCCTCTCGGTGGGTCCCACAGCTTGCACACGCCAACGAGCCAGTGGGCCCGGATCGTGACAGCATCATAGGTCAATACACCCTCTGACCAGAACTATTTTAGCTCATCAATAAGCGGCTCCAAGCATACATCAATGTCATTTCCCGATGCATGCCTGCCTGGTATCAATAATGATAGTAACATATACGGTTGTTTTATGCAGAGCAATAGAGGTATATTGTTGTAGGTTGTCTAAAAATCACTACAGATAGTTTATCCCCATCAAACATCAATGATGAAAGTTATTGTAGGCATATAAAATTGCTTATAGGTCCCTTAGCTCAGCTCGGCACAAACCGACGAACCAACGAGGCGACGAGATCGACAAATCGCATGCGAACAACGGAATGAATCCACCCGCGTGCAGAATCAAGCTAACGAGTTGAGGGATCAACGAGTCATCCAACCGAGAGCGGACTCGGACGAATCACGATCGAATCAAGATCAGTTTCGGACTCGAACTCAGAAACGGATTTACTGCCAAATCAGGAATCCGACTTACTGCCAAATCAGATCAACCAATCAGAGTCTCAATCAACCGAATCACGGACAAAACCGGAAAACGGACACAACTCGAAAAAAATCGGAAAACACCGCCCGCGGGGGCTCGGCCAAAGCCGAGCCACCTCAAGGTGGCTCGGCCTGAATAATACCCGCATACTCGTGTAGATCCGACCGGATCTAGATCGCGCGGTGGTCCACGGATTAACCCCGGCGCAGGCAAAGAACCCACCAAAGCGAGCGACCGCAAAACAGGAGCTCGTGATTTGTTCACAGAGGAGAGTTGTAATTTTTCTTTATTTTCTTTGATTTAGTTGTAACCGGATCTATAAAAGACCGGATCTTTGTAACCCAAGATGACAATCATATCAATGAAAAAGAAAACAGTTTTCCACGCGAACAATCTGGCGACCACAGTGGGAGCCACCGATCTCGCTGTCGAGATCGGAGCGTCGCAGCCGCGGATCGAGATCCCGGTCGTGGAGGAGGTCGAGTATGAGTTCGACCAAGCCAAGTTCGAGGAGTACGTGTCCTCGTCCGGCTCTATCTCCCCCCGCAAGTCCAAGAAGTTCTCCTCCGGGAGAAAAGCTCGTTGGTTTGAAGCTGCTCGGGAAGCCCACGAAGCTCTCAACCCAACTGACGCCGAAGTTGCGTCAAATGAAGTTCCACCGACCTCCAATCAGGTCAACCCAACTCCCGCCAACGCCTCTACTGTTCAGGGCGTTGTGACTCTCTCAAAGAGAGCCCGCCAGAGGCGTCGTCAACGCCTTGCGCGGCAATTCGCTAAGGCGATGGAGTCTACGGACGGATTCCGCTACCACGCGGAGTTGAAGAACAGAAGAGGCAAACAGCCTCAACCACCAATGAATGGCGACTCTTCCAAGCCGCCAAAGAAAGAATGGGTCCGCGTCAAACGGAACCGTTCGACGCTCGAGGAGCGTATTCGCAAGCGCCGCGCGATGTCAGCGCAGGCACGGGCTCAAGCTCAGGAAGCCCGTAGAAAGCTGCAAAAGGAGGTGGAGAAGAAGCCACCACCAACACGCCAAGTCTGGAAGCCTAAGTCTGAAGTGGCGACTCAGGCCAAAAAGCAACCAATGCAGCCTTCTAAGCAAGGTCAAACTCCGGCGAATCAACCAAAGTCGCCGTTAATCCCAATAACTTCTTCGGGAGATCATGCAGAGTCATCCCACAAGAAGAAGCTAGTTTTGGAGCGCCTCGGTCTAGTTCCCGACGTGAGAGGCAAAGCTCCATTTCACGAGCGTTTGGGCCCGATGAAGAAGCCTAGAACGACTCAAAATGCTGGGGGTCACCATCACCTCCAACATAACAAAGAGCTCAAGGCAGCTGCGCGCACTAACTTGCACATCGAAGTCCAAGAGCATGCTGAAGACTCGCGCCCACGAAGGCACGCATTATCATCTGATAGTGATAGTGTTATACCTGAGAAGGCGTGCCCGCACACGATAGGTTACTCCGACTGTCAAAATGACGAGTTGTACTATTGTGCCAGGGGTACGAATAGAACCAGGAAGAGGAGTCCCCGAGAACAGGAAATTCAATGTCCCTGTTCTAAACTCATTCGGGCGGTATTGTCTGAATGCAATTGCATTAAGGCGGTCCCCGAAAGAGTTTCAATTTTTGAAAGACTCAGTGCGGAGACGCCAAAACCAAGGCCTAGGCGCTTCCAACGAAGAAGAAGGGTGATTGAAGACGGAGAATTTCCGAGGGTCACCACCAACATGACGAGCAAAGGGACATCGGCACGAGAAGATTTCGAGTCGATTCTGAAAGCTTCCCGAATATGACCAGCAAAGGGACATCGGCACGGGATGATTTCGAGTCAATTCTGAAAGCCTCCCGGCCTAGAACCCGTCTGCAGTCCGGAACCATCGAGCGAGCAACCTATGGTAGGATTCGGACAAGACGCCCTTCAGAAGATGAAGAATCTGATGCCGGCTCCGCGGTGGCGTCAGATAATACAGTATCCAGCGAGGGACAACCCCGCGAGGCCCTGATGATAAGTGCGGAACAGATGGCCAAGATGCTTGAAGACGCTCTGGCTAAGCAGAAAGAAAGTTTCAAATTTGAGATGGAGATGGCCATGCAGCAGATGAGAGAAATGCATGACCAACAGATCCAAGCATTGGCGAACCAACAAGGCGAGCAGAATCATCGTAACCCGATTAATGTGGAAGATGAGGATACAAATGCTCGTAACACCAATGATCCTCCCGTCAACGCAGGGGGTGGTAATGAGAATGCTGGCGAAGAAACCGGCGAAAACCTGAAGATCAAGAACCTCGAGAGCAAAATCAACACATTGATCTCCGCTCAAGAGACGAAGAAAACAGGCATTCCTTGCCCATACCCAAGAGAATGGGAATCGATCCCATATCCGGCGAAGTTTAATCTAATTAACTTTACGCCGTTTAATGGGATGGGTTCACCTACCCAGCATTTGATTTACTTCAAATCGCACTTGGGGGTGATCTCTGGTAATGAGCCTCTGATGGTGCGGTCATTCGTCGGCACTCTTCGCGGAGCCGCCTTCGATTGGTATCGCCGCCTCAAGCCAGGCAGCGTAAACAGCTGGGATGACATGGAGACCAAGTTCCTGGCCAACTTCTTCGACGACGACACCGAGATATCTATCGGATCGTTGCTCGATGAGAAGCAGAAGGACGGAGAGTTAGTCGATACCTTCGTCAAAAGATTCCGGAACAAGGCGATGAATTGCCGGGACCCGATCACAGAGGAATTCATCCTCCAAACTTGCCACAACAACCTTGCGTTGGACGTGTTGGAAGCAATGGGAACAGCACCGTCTGACACTTAGAAATACTTGAAGGTGCGCGGTGAACAAGCCGAACGTTTCCTCCGAAGGAAGAAGGCCGAGAGGAACCAACCGACGGTTAATCCGCTGGACTCAAATTTCGCCTCTCGTGGTAAGGGCAAAACACCTGCAGCTACTGGTGGTGCTAATCAAGCGTCACAACAGCAATCCCGAAGGCAGCAAAAGACTTCGGGTCCGAGACTCCAAAGAGAGTATTCCTTCAAGGACGAAGACGTTCCAGCCATCTTCGAATCCCTCCTTGAAGGTAACAAGATCAAGCTACCACCTATCACAAATCAGGAGGAAGCTGACAACACTACGGACCCAAAGTACTGTGCATACCACAGGAGGGTCGTTCATCCCACCAAGGATTGCTTTGCTCTCAAGAATAGCATTCAGACCTTGGTTGAAGCCGGCGTCATAACGCTAAGGTAAGCCAATTGAGAACGGCAAAACTCCAAAGAGTATACGAGTATAAACTGTTTCTCAATCCTCCGACCGGTATAAGAGGTTAAACTACTCCCTGATACTCCAATAGGTATATGAGTCTAAACTGTTTCCCCACTTTTGACGGGAAGTTCCTGGAGAATATTAAGCTAATATTCTTAAGGATAACCCGGTTAGTTAACTGATAATAATGTCCGAACCAGTTCCGCAGAGGAAACTGGGGGTGGACGATTTATGTAACGGGAAGTTCCCAAAACCACAGCAATGTAATAAATAAGAACTCCCATTCAAATTCCCACCGTGTCTGTGTACTCAACACTCTCTTTGTTAGAGTCTGGACATAAAACCCGCCATTGGTCAAACCTTCTTACAGTTAGGACCACAGTCAAAATCCCCTCTCGATTCCTCCAATGAACGAGAGGTCCACTTTCAAATCGAGTGATCAAACCTTCCTACAGTTAGGGTCACCTCAAACTCCTGTTTGGCCAAACCTTCCTACAGTTAGGGTCAAAACCATAATTCACTCTCGATAAACGAGAAATTCATCTTTAGTTCGGTAATCAAACCTTCCGACAGTTAGGGTTATCCGAATCTTTTCGATTCTCGGAGTGGAGATCCCACTCTCAGTTTCACCTTTCCGGATTCTGGGGGTGGAGATCCCACCTCGAGTCTCCTTTCCAGTTGAAGATAGAATATAAAATTCTTCTTCTTCATTGTCGGGAGATAGAATATAAAATTCTTCCTCTCCCATTTCGGGTTCGTCTTTGCCCCAAGAGAAGACACCACCTTTTTCAAATCCCAAAATCTGTGCCTCACAGGTACAGGGAATTTTATCCCGAATCCTAAGTAGGGATAAGTCAACGCCTAACACGCGTTGCCGGTTTAGTCTTTCACCGATTGAAGAAGACAATAGAATTCCAGTTTAGGAAGTTTATCCCGAATCCTAAGCAGGGATAAGTCTGCGCCTAACACGCGCTGCCGGTTTAGTCTTTTTCCGTACAAAAAGACACCAGAGTTCGATTCTGGGGTATTCTATCCTGAAACCTAAGCAAGGATAAGTCTGTGCCTAACCCGCGCTGCCGGTTAGTTCTTAACCGTTGAAAAGAACATCCGTCCACATATTCAACATTGTGGCAGGTTGTTATTAATAACACCAAAATCCATGCCTTACACGCATGGGGAATTTCATCCTGAATCCTAAGAAAGGATATGCCGACGCCTAACACGCGTCGCCGGTTTAGTCTTTTACCGATTGAAAAAGACACCAGAATACCAGTCTGGGGTATTTTTATCCCGAAGCCTAAGTAGGGATAAGTCAACGTCTAATACACGTTGCCGGGTAGCCTATTCCCGTAACAATGGCGAAGCCTATGTATTCAACATCATAGCACAAAGTCTCAGAGAATTCACTCTCTTAGCACAACGTTACATGCGGAACGGATTTAGACAATCCGCATGCTAGCCCGACTCAAACGGTAGTCGGTAAAGGCTAATCAAATCCGTTAAAGGCTTGGGGTTAGCCAAAAATCCTAAAGTCAACGCCTAACACGCGTCGCCGGGTAGTCTATTCCCGTGAGAAAGACGAAGTCTACGTATTCAATATCGTAGCACTAAAAGGGTTAACTCTTTTAGCTTAACGTCACATGCGGAACGGACTTGAACAATCCGCATGCTAGCCCGACTCAAACGGTAGTCGGTAAAGGCGCATCAAACCCGTTGATGGCTGAGGATTTGCCAAAAATCCTATAAATACGAGAGTCACTGACGCATCAGCTCCATTAGTTGGTCTCGTGACTTGAGCATCCAACGACGTTCGAAACCCTAAGGTCAACGCCGGACAACGCGTAACCCTAGGTCAACGCCAGTCAACGCGTTGCGAGCAAAAATTCAACGTACGACGTTCGAAACCCTAGGGTCAACGCCGGTCAACGCGTGATCCTAGGTCAACGCCAGTCAACGCGTTGCGAGCAAAAATTCAACGTACGACGTTCAAAACCCTAAGGTCAACGCCGGACAACGCGTGACCCTAGGTCAACGCCTATCAATGCGTTGCAATGAAAGAACTAACACTCCGAAGAGTATATGAGTATAAACTGCTCATCAATCCTCCAACAGTGCATGAGGTTAAACTGCTTCTTAAATACTCCAATAAGGTATATGAGTATAAACTGTTCCCTAATTTTTGAGAAGTTCCTGGAGAATGTTTTCTATAAATATTCTTAAGGATAACTCAAACAATAAGACGCCGGACAACGCGTTGCGGATAAAGACTCGACGCCAACAATCGATGGTCAGCTAAATCAGGAACCGACTTCAAAGTTCAAAATTCCGACAACGGTCAGACAATAAATGCAGCACCGAAACTCTTTCAGACATTCGACAAAGCACCGAATAGCCTGGAGAATTGAAGGAATCAAGAACGGAAGTCATTCCAAGGTCCCATTACACCGACTGAAGGTGGGGACAATCATATCCAAAGTATTCCAGACTCTTCTATAAAAGAACGAGACTGAAATACTTTGGAGGGGGTATCTGTAGGCATATAAAATTGCTTATAGGTCCCTTAGCTCAGCTCGGCACAAACCGACAAACCAACGAGGCAACGAGATTGACTAATCGCACGCAAGCAACGGAATACGTCCATTCGCGTGCGGGATCAAGCCAAGTGTTCGAAGAGTCAACGAGTCATCCAACCAAGAGCATACTCGGACGAACCACGATCGAATCAAGATCGGTTTCGGACTCGAACTCAGAAGTGGATTTACTGCCAAATCAGGAATCCGACTTACTGCCAAATCAGGAATCAAATCAGAGTCTGGATCAACCGAATCACGGACAGAACCCAAAGGTGGAAAACAGCAGAAAACCAAACACCCGGAGGGGCTCGGAAACCAAGTCACCGAGGCGGCTCACCGAGCCACCAAGGTGGCTCGGTGGCCGAGCCACCAAGTGGTGGCTCGGCCGAGCCACCTAAGTGGCTCGGTGGCCGAGCCACCTTGGGGTGGCTCGGCCACCTCCGAGCCACCAAATGGTGGCTCGGAGGCCGAGCCACCTCCTTGGTGGCTCGGCGGCCACCAAGGTGGCTCGGCCACCACCGAGCCACC
>NW_017973211.1:0-1379 GCF_001876935.1 Asparagus officinalis | reverse complement strand
GCCGAGCCACCTCGGGGTGGCTCGGTGGCCGAGCCACCTTGGGGTGGCTCGGCCATGAGCCGAGCCACCCCAAGGTGGCTAGGCACAGTGTCGGCCACCCCGAGGTGGCCGACAGTGGCCCGAGGTGGCCGACAGTGGCCAGAGGTGGCCGACAATTCTCTTTTTGCAGCCACTGTCCTGAGAGCCTATAAATAGGCCTAGAGATGTTCATTTTCAGAGGTCGAACTTTCAAGAGCCGAAACTCTGCCGGATTGAAGAGTGAACTCGGAGCTTGAAGACCAGAAGACTTGCACCATTCAGATCTGATCCTCGGCGACCATCCACGTCAGAAAAGGCAGGATCTCGAGAGGAAGAAAGAACAGATCTGAGATCTACACGAGACTACACTCCAGATCTAAGCTTGGTCTTAGATCTCGAGATCTGAGCGATTATTCCCTTGGTGGATTAATCCCTCCCGGCTATTATTCCCTTCGTGGAATAATACCCGCATACTCGTGTAGATCCGACCGGATCTAGATCGCGCGGTGGTCCACGGATTAACCCCGGCGTCGGCAAAGAACCCACAAAAGCGAGAGACCGCAAAACAGGATCTTGCGATTCGTTCGATACAAAAGGAGAAAAGTTGTAATCTTTGTTTATTTTTATTTGATTTTCGTTGTAACGGGATCTTATAAAAAGACCGGATCTTTTGTAACTCAAAAAGACAATCATATCAATGAAAAAGAAAACAGTTTTCCACGCGAACAATCTGGCGACCACAGTGGGAGCCGACGATCTCGCCAACGAGATCGATGCGTCGCAGCCGCGGATTGCAATCCCGGTCGTGGAGGAGGTCGAGTACGAGTTCGACCAAGCCAAGTTCGAGGAGTACGTGTCCTCGTCCGGCTCTATCTCCCCCCGCAAGTCCAAGAAGTTCCCCTCCGGGAGAAAAGCTCGTTGGTTTGAAGCTGCTCGGGAAGCCAACGAAGCTCTCAACCCAGCTGACGCCAAAGTTGCGTCAGATGAAGTTCCACCGAACGCCTTGCGCGGCAACTCGCTAAGGCGATGGAGTCTATGGACGGACTCCGCTACAACGCGGAGTTGAAGAACAGAAGAGGCAAACAGCCTCAACCACCAATGAACGGCGACTCTTCCACGCCGCCAAGGCGATGGAGTCTATGGACGGACTCCGCTACAACGCGGAGTTGAAGAACAGAAGAGGCAAACAGCCTCAACCACCAATGAACGGCGACTCTTCCAAGCCGCCAAAGAACGAATGAGTCCGCGTCAAACAGAACCGTTCGACGCTCGAGGAGCGTATCCGCAAGCATCGCGCCATGTCAGCGCAGGCACGGGCTCAAGCTCAGGAAGCCCGTAGAAAGCTGCAAAAGGAGGTGGAG
>NW_017973210.1:20301-27880 GCF_001876935.1 Asparagus officinalis | reverse complement strand
GTTAAGTCTGAGAAATGCCAATGACTGGCAGATGGAAATGTTGGTGGGTCTACTGTCGTTTGATTTGATTAGTGGATGGTTTGGTGAGGAAAGATTAACCTATCAGAGGATCGGATCTCATCTCACAAAAAACGACTCATAAGAGTTAGAGAATGAGAAGAGACATTCCGGCCTTCTGAGATCGAATGTGAATTTCTTGTTCACCAATTCCACAATGATTGGGTTATCCCTAAGAATACCCATGTGGTATTCTTCTGGGAACTTCCCGATGCATTGGATTATCCACCCCCAGCTTCTTTCTTAGAATGGGGCTTGACTTTGTTATCCGACCGGGTTATCCTTAAGAATGTTAGTGTAATATCCTCCAGGAACTTCCCGTCAATGGTAGGAAATAGTTTAGACTCATATACCTATTGGAGTATCAGGGAGCAGCTTAACCTCTTATACCGGTCGGAGGATCAAGAAGCAGTTTATACTCTTATACTTATCGGAGTGTCAAGGAGCAGTTTATACTCTTATACTTGTCGGAGTCTTGAGGAACAGTTTATACTCTTGTACTCTTTGGAGTATTGAGGAACAGTTTATACTCTTGTACTCTTTGGAGTATTGAGAAACAGTTTATACTCTTGCTTCAACCAAGGTCTGAATGTTATTCTTGAGTGCAAAGCATTCCTTGGTGGGGTGGAGGATCCTTCTGTGGTACTCGCAGTACGTTGGATCCGCAGAATCGCCATCTTCCTCTTGATGTGTGATGGGCGGGAGCTTGATTTTGTTGTTTTCGAGAAGGGTCTCGAAAATAGCTGGAACGTCTTCGTCTTTGAACGAGTACTCGTTTTGGAGCTCCTCGTCCGAATTCTCCTGTTGTTCCCAGGACTGCTGTTGTGACGTTTGATCATCGTCAATAACCGTTGCAGGTACGTCCTCTTCATCATGAGGTACGAGATCCGAATCCGGAGGATTAACCATCGGTTGGTTTCTCTCGATCTTCCGCCTTCTGATGAAGCGTTCAGCTTGTTCTCCTCGAGCCTTCAACTCTTTCCAGGTATTGAGCGGCTCTATTCCCATCACGTCCAAGATGTCAATGGACAGGTTGTTCTGACAAGTCTGCAAGAGGAATTCCTCCGTGACGGGATCCCTGCAGTTCATTGCCTGATTGCGGAAGCGTTTGATGAAGGTATCCACCGACTCTCCGCCTTTTTGTTTCTCGTCGAAGAGTGTCCTGATCGACACCTCGGTGTCATCATCAAAGAATTGGGCGAGGAACTTGCTTTCCAGGTCCTCCCAGCTGTTGATGCTTCCGGGCTTGAGACGGCGGTACCAATCGAAGGCAGGCCCGCGAAGGGTGCCAACGAATGACCGAACCATCAAAGGCTCGTTGCCCGAGATTACTCCCAAGTGAGACTTGAAGTAGATCAGATGTTGAGTGGGCGAGCCCTTTCCGTTGAACGGCGTGAAGTTGATCAGGTTGAACTTCGCCGGATACGGGATCGAATCCCACTTTCTCGGGTAAGGACACGGAATGCCGGTCCTCTTCACCTCCCGAACAGACATCAGGGCTTCGATTTTTCTTTCGAGCTCCTTTATCTTTTCGGCCTCACCCATATCCTGTTTTGGATAAGTTTCGAGAGGAATCATACGGCCACCCCCAGTGTTGTCACTACTGGTGGGTCCACCCCCAGCGCTATCATCACTGGTGGGTCCACCCCCAGCGCTGTTAATTTTAGTGGGGCCACCCCCAGTATTCTTGGGTGGTGCGTTGGCCATGACGATTTCCACCACCTCCGGATTGTTGCTAACTGCGGCGTTCTGGGTGCGATGGTTGGAAGTGGGGCCACCCCCAGTATTCTTGGGTGGTGCATTGGCCATGACGATTTCGACCATCTCCGGCTCGCTGTTGACTACAGCGTTCTGGGTGCGATGGTTGGACAGAGCTCGGATTCGTTGATCGTGCATTTGTCTCATCTCTTGCATAGCCACTTCCATTTCAAACTTGAAGATTTCCTTCTGCTTAGTCAGGGCCTCTTCAATGATTTTGGCTATCTGATCTGTATTGACCATGAGCACCTCTCGAGCTTGCCCTATGCTAGACGTTGTGTCATCAGAGGCGAGCGCGGAGTGAGAATCTGAGGATTCATCATCGGAAAGGACTCCTTCATGGATCCCACGATTGTTGTTATATCTGTCGGCTTCTAGCTGAAGCTGAGCTGTTCCCGAATTGACCCTGCTTCCTGGAGAGGAATTAGGGTCGGAATCACTTGAAATGATTGGGGATTTTCCCTTGTTGACCATGTTGATAGTCACTTCTAGGGGTTCATCATCTCGAGCAATCGATCCTCTTTGGTGGGAACGCCTTGACTTGGGCTTTGTCGGTCCATCTGAGATTCCCTCGAATATCGAGACCCTCTGTGGAGCGGTCTTGGGGCAGCTACAGGCTGATAATACTGCCCTGATAATTTTGGTACACGGACAGTGAGAATCCGCTTCCCGGGTGTTTCTCTTTCGAGATTCATCCGCACCCCCAGCCCGATAGTACAACTCATCGACGTTGCCGTCGGAGTAACCTATCGGCTGCTCACATGGGTTCTCAGGTATAACGCGTTCGTTTGTTCGACGCGTCTTCTTCTGAGTAGACATTGCCTTGTTGGCCTCTGCAAGAGTCGCACGTTTGGAATCACTCCTTTGTGAGGGTGAAACCTTAACGGGCTCTTGGTCCTTTGCACGCACCGCCGAGCTGGTTGTTGCAAAGATCGATTTGTTAGGAGATTGCGCACGACCCCCAGTCTGGATGTTGGCTTGAAGCTCCTTCAGCGATCTCCAGCTTTCCTTGACAAGCGCTTTTCCTCGATTCTCGGGTAGAGCGTCGATACGGTTGTTCAGAGGATTCTTGAACTTGGGGAAATCCACGCTGCGGTGGGGCTTTACCGAAGGTTCGGGACCTGAAATGGACGAAGGTTGGAGAGCAATATTACCTGCTTTTACCTTAGGCGTTGATTCGGCCTTTGGCATCCAAACTCGTTCGGACCTCGGCGATCTCTTAACGGCCTCTCCCTTTAGCATTTCTCGTGCTTTTTGGACCAGGGCTCGGGCATGCGCACGCAAGGCGCGGCGCTTCTGGATTCGCTCCTCGAGAGTAGAACGGGTTCTTTTGACTTGAACCCATTTGTTCGTTTCTGCTTCGGAGGAGGGGCTGGTTGTTTGCCGTGGTTGCTCCTGGCGTTGCCTGGATTTTAGATCTACGTTATAGCGGATCCCATCCATCGGCTCCAAAGCCTCGGCCAGCTGTCGAGCAAGACGTTGACGCTGTCTTTGTCGTGCTCTCTTTGATAATGCCGGAGCGTCTTCAGAAGTCATCTCCTCGGCGGAAGAGGAATCCGGATCTGCGATCTCGACCAGGTTGGACGACGTGGGGACGTCGCGTGGTGCAAGTGCAGAGGCGGCAACGGGGTCTTGGATTTTTGAACCGAAGGACCTGCAATCATTTATGAAAGAGGTTACCTTTCTGTACCCGTTTGGAGAGGCGGATCTGGAGGAGGAGGAAGAGAGGCCTTCTTTGAACCGTTGTTGATCGAGCTCGTGTTCTTCATTCACCCCGATCTTGAGTGCTGGTTGCGTCACGACGGCGTCGGTTGCGATGCCGTTGGCTCCCACTGTGGTCGCCAGCTTGTTTGCGGAAAAAGTTGCTGTATTCATTGCTGCATTCATTACAACTTCAATCGTTACAATGAAATAAAAAGATAGCCTTTTTATAAGACCGGTACACAATGAAAACAAAATAGATACAACTCTTTTCAAACAAACGCAAGATCTGTTTGTCATCTCTTGCTTGCGTGGGTCTTTTGCCTGTGACGGGGATGTTGATATCCGTGGACCACCGGGGCACTCAGATCTGGTCCGATAAAATCGGGCAGAGTTTCGTCTATCCGCGGGGGGATTTTAGAAACTCTGAACCCCGTCGATCCGCGTGGGATCTCAGAGGTGTAAAGCTTATGTCTCGGCTAAAACGAGGCACTAGCTCTCCTTTGTATCACCGCATTTATTTTGTTTTCATTGTGTACCGGTCTTATAAAAAGGCTATCTTTTTATTTCATTGTAACGATTGAAGTTGTAATGAATGCAGCAATGAATACAGCGACTTTTTCCGCAAACAATGGGGTGTCTCGGCCATGGCCGAGACACCCCCATGGGGTGTCTCGGCCAATGGCCGAGACACACCCCTAGGGGTGTCTCGGTTGTGGCCGAGACACTCCTTAGGGGGTGTCTCGGCTATTGGCCGAGATAACCCCTTGGGGGTGTCTCGAGCCTGCCGAGACCTGTTTGGGTGTCCCCGGTTCAGCCCGGGGCCGTGCCGTTGTCCCGCCGTTGACTCGCGGTTGATTCGTCGTCCGGATTCGGATTTGAGTGATTCCGGGTGCGTTGGATGCGCGACGAAGAGTTTGACCTGCTCTGGTGATTGGATTATCTGTAGAGTGGTCGAGGCATGGAGGGCGTTGTCCTTTTTGTGAACAGTGCCGGGTTTCCCGATTGGTCCGGGTCTTCGTGATTCCGAAGTCCTATCCGCTCATGTAACTCGTCGATTCACTTCAGTCGTTCGTCGACGTCGATTAGGCTCATGTGGATTGGGTGGTGACGTTCATCGTCGCTCGTTAACACTGAACCGGTTGTGGAGAACTATAGGCAATTTTTGATGCCTACAGATACCCCCTCCAAAGTGTTCCTGACTCGTTTCTTTTATAGAAGAGGCTGGAATACTTTGGATGTGATTGATCTGGCCTTCAGTCGGCGTAGTTAGCTTCAACTCTTGACTCTTTCGATTTTCGATCTATCCGATGCTTTGACGAATAGCCGAGGTTCTTCCGGCGCTGCGTTTATCGTCTGGCCGTCGTCGGAGTCTCGAGTCTGCAGCTGATGAATTGAGTTTGGCTCGTGTCATTGAGTTGACTTTGAACTACCTCCGCCACATTGTAATATCGAGACCCTCTGCGGAGCGGTCTTGGGGCAGCTACACGTTGATAATACTGCCCTGATAATTTTGATACACGGACAGTGAGAGTCCGTTTCCCGGGTACTTCTCTTTCGAGATTTATTCGTACCCCCAGCCTGATAGTACAACTCATCGACGTTGCGATCGGCGTAACCTATCGGCTGCTCACATGGATTCTTAGGTATAACGCGTTCGTCTGTCTGACGTGTTTTCTTCTGAGTAAACCTTGCCTTGTTGGCGTCTGCAAGAGTCGCACGTTTGGAATCAGACCTTTGCGAGGGTGAAACCTTAACGGGCTCCTGATTTTTTGCACGCGCCACCAAGCGGGCCGTTGCAGAAATCCATCTATTAGGAGGTTGCGTACGACCCCCAGTCTTGACTGTTGTTTGGGGACTTTTCAATGGTCCCAATCGATCCTTGACGGGTGCTTTACCTCGATCTTCAGAATCGAGGCGACCCTTCAAAGGACCCCTGGCTTTAGTGATATCCACGTTCTTTCCTGACTCCGTCGGAGATGCGGGTACAGGGGAAACGGGATCTGGATTTGAAGTAGGCCGGACGATAACTCCGCCCACTTTTGCCTTAAGTGCTGGTTTTGTCTTTGGCACCCAAACTTGCTTGCGCTTAGGCGGCTTCTCCACTGCTTCTCCCCTCTGCATTTCTTTCGCTTTCTGCAAAAGGGCTCGAGCATGTGCGAGCAATGCTCGACGCTTCTTGATTCGCTCCTCGAGGGTGGAGCGGGTCCTCTTAACACGAACCCATTCGTTCGTTTTTGTCTTAGAGGGGGAGTTGGTTGTTCGCCATTGTTGTTCCCGGCGCTGCCTGGATTTTAGATCCACATTATAGCGGATCCCGTCCATTGGCTCCAAAGCCTTGGCCAGCTGACGAGCAAGGCGTCGACGCCGTCTTTGGCGTGCTTTCTTTGACAATGCTGGAGCGTCTTCAGTAGCCATCTTCTCGGCGGAGGAGAAGTCCGGATCTGCGGTCTCCGGGTGCAGCGGCGGCAATGGGATCTTGGATCTTTGAGCCGAAGGTCCCGCGAACATTTCTAGAAGAGGATGCCTTCCTGCGCCTGTTCGGAGAGGCGGATCTGGAGGAGGAGGAAGAGAGGCAATCTTCAAATTTTTGTCGATCGAACTCGTATTCGATCTCTTCATTCACCCGGATCTTGAATGCCGGTTGCGTCACGACGGCCTCGGCAGCGAGGCCGTTGGCTCCCACTGTGGTCGCCAGTTTGTTTTCGTCAAAAGTTGCCTTCATCATTGATTTCATTAAACTTTTGTCGTTACAAATGAAATTCAAATAACGAAAATAAAAATTATAACTTTTTGAAAATAAACGCAAGATCCGTTCATCGTCTCTTGCTTGCGTGGGTCTTTGGCCTGTGACGGGGACGTTGATATCCGTGGACTACCTGGCACTCAGATCTGTTCCTGAAAAATCGGACAGAGCTTCGTCAATCCGCGAGAGATCTAGAAGCCTGAAGTGTCTATCTCGGCTAAAACGAGATATCTGCTCTTCTTAGGATTACCGGCGAAGGGTAATACTAAGGAACGGGCACGGGTGATGAAGAATCTGATGAAGACCTCTCCTCTGTTGAAGCGCTCGACCACTCTTCACTGCAGCAGGGCTTCGCCAACTTCTCCAAAAATCCAGATCTCCAAAAATGAGGCCTTGGGTGGCTATTTATAGGCAATGGGAGCACCTAGGGTACCTAGACACCCCTGGGGTGTCTAGGAAAAGCCTAGACACCCCTGGGGTGTCTCAGAAAATCCGAGACACCCCTAGGGTGTCTCGGAACCCCTGGGGTGTCTAGGCTTGGCCGAGACACCCCTGGGGTGTCTAGGCTTTTCCTAGACACCCCTGGGGTGTTTCGACTTTCCCGAGACACCCCGGGTGTCCCAACTCAGCCTGAGACGCTCCGTTGCGTATGTTTGATTGTTTTCACCGTAAATTCTTCGTCCGAACTCGGATTTGAGTGATTCAAAGTGCGTTGGAAGCTTGACGAAGAGTTCGATCCACTCCGGTGGTTGGACTATCTGTAGAGTGTTGTTCCGAAATCCTATCAGCTCATGTAGTTCGTCGATTCACTTCAATCATTCATCGACGTCAATTGAACTCCTGTGGATCAGATAGTGACGTTCATCATCGCTCTTTAACACTGAACCGTTCGTGGAGACCTATAGGCAATTTTCGATGCCTACAGATACCCCCTCCAAAGCGTTCCGGACTGTTTCTTTTATAGAAGAGGCTGGAATACTTTGGATATGATTGGTCTAGCCTTCAGTCGGCGTAAGGACCTGTAGTTAGCTTCAACTCTTGGCTCCTTCGATTTTCGGTCTATTCGATGCTTTGACGAATAGCCGAAGTTCTTTCGGCACTGCGTTTATCGCTTGGCCGTCGTCGGAGTCTCGAGTCTACAGCTGCTGAATGGAGTTTGGCTTGTGTCATTGAGTTGACTTTGAACTACCTCCGTCACATTGTGCTGGCTTAGGGTTTCGGACCACCGCGTGTTGACTTTTTGTCGCAACGCGTTGACCGGCGTTGACCTAGGGTTATGCGTTGACCGGCATTGACCCTTAGGGTTTTGAATCGTCA